>NC_056726.1:984693671-984872987 GCF_019279795.1 Protopterus annectens | reverse complement strand
CTGGCGGCACTGTTGTGAATGCACCTTGATTGGTTCTGCCAGCAGTCCATAGCTACAAATCCACTTCTGCATATAGGAATATAGTTAATTCTAGTCTACTGAGTGTAGCCAAAACACAGTATAGTGATGGTAGTCCTAAGACCTAAGTAAGCAATATGATATGCCAGTGAACTAACCCACTGGGCCATTTGCGATCCGTACCTGACTAAGACCAAATAAGGTTAACCAAGGTCCAGACTCAGCAGGGGTAGCAGTGCAATTGCTCTGCATTATCAGTGGTGTCTCCCCTTTGTGGGTGTGATAAATCCGCTAAGGTGCAACGATCCAGGCACATAGCCCATTAGCGAAGCTTCATATGGGATTAAAATAGACAAAAGTGTGGAGATAAATTATTCTATTGGGTCATAGACAACCAGACGCCGATATTATGCAGTCCCAAAGCGTGTTTCAGTTGCGCCGAGGGAAACATACTGTCAGCTTCGCCTATTCAAGCAGGATTTTAAATACATACCCATACACCTGTGACCAAGCTACGGAAATATGCCAGAGCCATGTATAGTCTAAAATGTGGTGTTAGGTGGGCTTGGCAGTGCAGCATGGCATAGAGATTATCCCCAGGATGCCACAACGCATAATACAGCTGACATTTAGCAACACCCAGTAGCCAGACCAGTGGATATGCCCGCGCTCTATGTCCCCAGCGCAATTGCGCTACCGGCACTCAGTATTTAGCCGCCGCATTTGGCTGCTATGAAGATGTTTTAGAGCAGTGATGTCATATGTAAAGATGTAGTGCAGGACGCATAAATTGACTCGGCTGCATATAGAAAGACATAGAGCGCAATGGCACAAATTCCGCTACAACAACGTCCCTGATAGGCGTTGATTATAGATGATGCAAGGCTTAAATAGGTCTAGACCTTTTCAGATACATGAATGAGTAAACCTAGTCGGTTAGTACAGCCAATGATTCTAAATAGAGCTGGTGATTATTAGACTTAAGGCTACCATCAAATATGGGATTGTGGATTACAACCCATATACTGGGCTCACCACCCAAGCAGCCAAGCCGTTAGTACAGCCAGCAGTAGTTTTGTGATTCACAATCCCAAATTCCAGACGCCGCACCGACAAAACGACAGCAAACCCGCTCTCATACTTAGTACTGTACAACTCTTATATATAGTATTTGGTAAGAGTTTTGCGAGGGGTTGGGTGAATGATGTGCCAGCCACACAAACCCGAAAGTCCAAATTGTTTCTAAGTATCCACTCGGTGGCGGTGTAGATATGAGCGATTTGGGGCCAGCCCCAGAATAAGGGTCAATATGATTTATAATATAAGAGCATATTAAATTATATGCAAGTTGTATCACCCAAAGTATGACATCAGTTGCCAGCCATTGTGCCACCCAGCCTCCCAACCTCCTCGCCACCGTATACAAACCTCACGTTAATTTGAACACGTCACATGCATCCCGATACGAGCACAGTACCGCCAAACAAGACACAACCACGCCTCGGCACAAATACAAACAAGCAAACCGGCAAAAACCTGGAATATAGATCTGGCCGCAAAATACTGTGTTACATTAGTTAAGCAGTTATTGGGTAAGAGATCCTGCTAAAAATGCAAACTTTTCATATTTGTAACAGTAAGCCTACCCATTGGATATGTTCATCTGAGTCTAAAGAAGTCTCCAGTTATTAAGGAGACAAAAAGCAATTTACTTACTGGGCTTTGAAATTTACTACTGGCTGAAATCGGGAAATAAAAGTGTTTCCATCCTGACACAGCTGATTTTTTTGGGGTAAGGTTCATCCTAAATTTTAATACACTCCATATATATGTTGACTAAGTTACAATATATCACATATAATTATCCTAAGAGTAGCAAAGCATACTTAGGTTTGACGAACTCCTGACACTCAGACGTGGCCAGTTTACCTGATGAGTCCCAGCTCCCATATATAGCCATCCCTTGTGGTGTAAGGAGGAGCCTACTGGTGACGCATAGCAGTTAGCCAATACAAGGCTATACACTACATGTGCTACTACTACTGCTCCAACAGCCACATCGCCACAAGATAGCCATTCACCATATGCACTGACTACAACTGTAATTCATTACAGAAACAGGCAATTGCTACACAGACATACTCAAAGCCAAGCATATAATTTCTTAGTAAATTGGATGTGCTATTGACCAGTATATTAACCGCTTTCGGCCTAGGCTTTAAATCTTTGCTAGTATTTGTAAATTGTCTCTGTGTGTAGATACAGATGGCTTCCAGTCGTGTGACAAGGCATCTCTTTTTATAGCTAGAGACTGTAACATAAAGCATCCTGACTGTACCCAAATTGGGTGTCCTAAAGTAGTTAATTACATGCACATCAGCCCGTGCAGCCGCCCCTTGTTTGGGCCACTCCAAAGTGCAAGTGGCAACGGTGGAGAGAATTGAGTACTCCACTCTAGTGTGGTCCTCTTGGGCCTTAATGGTAGGAGGAAGACAGCCTGGAAGTGCTGTTTGGAAAACTCCATTTAAAATATTTGCATGGAGACAAAGTTACAAATATACTGTGTAATGCCTAGACGAGTTGGCTAAAATGTGAGCACTAAGCTTTACATTCTGGAACATTGCTAATGGTGCAGGTCGGTCTGCACCTAATACTCTGCATATGCTCTAGCCCACAGGATAGTTTCCCAGAATCCAGCCTAAGGCTGTAAGGGGCTGCAGATAAATGTTAGGGGTTTATGGTGTGCTCCACCTGGGGATAAATCCTCAGCCTGCAAAATGCAATCACCACGACAAATCAAAGCACCGGCAACACCTGTAAGGAATCACTTCAAACCTCTAAGAAACAGGATGATCTAGATAAAACCCTGTAGTGATCAAAGAAAGCTTGTCTCGAAGCCAGAGGAAGAGAACTATTTCAGCAGGGGTAAAATAAGTAGGTCTCTGCCTAGGTGTTAAGGCTCTGGGATAGTCGCAGGTGAAGAAATGAAGGCAGGGTAAGTGACAGTATAGTATTTAAGCGGTAAATTTAGTCAAAACGCCGCGGTATACGTTGTTAATTGCGCTAAACCCCGCTCTAGGTAAGTATATTCTGTGTGGGTTCTTTCCTAAAGGGAAACACCCCATCCCTTGCGTGATCAACAACAAGGGATAATTCGTATATTGATCCATGAAGGCACTAAGTTAAATACTTCCTATGAGCCATACCTGTTAGTCCTTAACTTTCGAAAGCAATTCTATCAGGAAATGCAAATAAAGCTCTTTTAGTTGCTCTGCCGACGTCCGCTACCCCCGCCCGACACGCAAAGTTGCAAGTAGTGACTAACCCATCGGCCCTTTGGTCCAGCGGGAAAAACATACGGTAATAGTGCATTAGCAATATACTTCTTCATAGATATAGATATATAGTTATATATTATTGCATACGCTTATATGTATCTGCATAGATGTGTAGACGATTTAACCCATCTAGTATATCTCCATATATATGTATATCCCCAGAGCATCGGTATGTATCCAAGTGCGCATCGCGCTTCTCTCTCTCTCTCTTCTCTCTCTATATATATATATATATATATATATATATATATAGCATAAGCACCTTTCCATTGGGGTACATGGGCGGTTTATCCTATTTCCAGTTAACTTCCCTTTTTGTGTTTTAACCTAGTCTGAAATAAGAAGAAGCAGGTTTAAGTAAGCATCTCTATGTAGCGAAAGTGGTAGGCTAATTTGAGGATAGGTGCAAGTATGGCTGCAGGTCCAACTTCTGGAAGGGTTACTATTTACACTCCCGCAACAGCACCTGGTAGGGAAAAGTGTGATTAACGAGCATTTGCTGCCAGGCGACAGGTTTGGGCCCGTGGGTCTGGCCCAATGCTAATGTAAAAGTTTAGGACCTGTGGCTTTATCTATTTAACTAGCGTTTAGTTTCAGCCCATTTCATCATGTGCAAAACCACTGCAACATCACTTATGACCCATAGTTTAAAAGGGTCTTTAAATCTCAACCTGCATCCGAGAAATTCTTTATCATTCCTGGGCCTCTCAAAATAAAATGAAACAGCCCTTGCACCTGGACCCATATGAAAAAACAATCTGCTAGCCAATTGACTCTAAATGCAATTAAGGCATCTGAGATATTTACAAATTACAGGTAAGCCAGAGAAATATAAGCATTTCGGCTACGGGCATTCCCCTACCTAGGGAAAACAAATGTGACAGCCTGGGGCTAGTAGCATATGTATGATAAGTATGTGTTAAATGTCTATATGTCGTGGAAACTAAGTGCTTAAAATTCAAAAGAGACCTATAGGTGCATTATGGATAAGAAATGGGTCTCTTTGCTGGTTTCTTTAAGTTATATTTATCTCCATAATCTATGTATACCTCCAGTTCCACTTATTGAAGATCCAACCCAGGCCTCCTTTGATGTATAATTTAATACCCACTCATCCTCCCCACATCCATACACAGCCAAATCCATCCCTTCTCCTGGGAAATTAAGCACATTAATAGCTATATTAGCAGATTTCCAGTAAGGTTTCGGAAAGAAATGGTAATTCTCCCACTCTTTGGATTGGTTTCTCAAAATAAAAGCGTCTAAGTAGATGTTTATATATATGGCTATAGATGTAGGCTGTATATATATATATATATATATATATATGTGCATTAATTTTCACTGTGTGTGTATATATATATATATATATATATATATATATATATATATATATATATATTTGTACATTAACGGTAAACAGCTATACATATGTAGACTCTGTAAGGTCTTGATTCAGTAAATCCTATTATACATTACAACTGCAATTGCAAGCATTAGCGTACAATTGCGCTGACCGTCCTATCGTGCAATGCGTTCCAGCCCAGTAAGGGGAATTCCAAAAGAATCCATCAAATAAATGTGTACAGTGCCTAGACGCTGGCTTCGCCAGGCAGGCGTCCGCACGACGCAGTGCATAACCAGGCCTGAAACGCACCGGTACGCTGCTTTAATTCAACGCAAGGCCCATTTAAATGAGTTGTAAGTATTGCCGAAGCGTTGCCGAAGCGATATTTTCAGCAGCAGCGTTACAGCTAAACAAAACTTTAAACCGGAGTAACTGCGCTGCCGCACCGACCGTCAAACCGACCATGGATATATACATTTCAGCCAAGTAAATATTAATTAATTTTCACTTGTAGCTGGGTGAGAACATTACATTCTCTGCTGACTTCTACTCTCCAGCATAAGGCGGGGCTCGGCAGGGGTGTTTCCAAACGCTGCATGTACTTAAAGAATACTACCTAAATATGCAAGCTTGCTAAGGTGCATACTTTTATTAGTGAAAACATCTCTGACTTTACTTGGATTTCGGAAACCCAGGGGAAATGGCTAGATACGCAGTGCAAAATGCTGTAAATCCATTAAGCACATCACACACAACGTTACTTCCGCCCATATCTCCATTTAGAGATGGATTTCCTAAGTGTGTGTGCTTAGGCTTAACTGTGCATGGATACTAACCCCAAACCACCTGAGCTCTAAATTTACCTTTTGAAATAAAAAACTGTTAAATCAAATAAATTAGGATATGACTATAAATTAAATCTTAATGAGTATTAGGTAGTCTCCCCACTGACACACTCTCAAAGGAGGCAAAACCTTGATGTGAAATGTACGGGTAAATAGGAACAGCACCTGGGACTAGTGTGGGTCTCAGAAACCAAGTATTGCAAAACCTAGGTGTGGGAAGCCCCTCCTTGTTTTGGGAGAGAGCTGCAAGACCTGTTGGGGTACCTGAAATGGTGTTGATTATTCCACGCGAATATGCCTTCTTGAAGGATCTTCGCTTCAACTGTCCCACACCCTCCGCCACCCCACTCCCCACAGCCGGGTAAATCCCCATTTGGAATCACTTCAGCCATGGTGCTTGAGCTGAGGCCTCCACTCAATGTATGTATGCTTCCACGTAACTCAGAAGGTAAGCCTAAATGCCTTTGGGGTAGATAGGGCCACAATGACGCAGAACTCTAAAGGGCTTTACTACAGGGATGAGATGAAGAGTGTGAAATAAAATAGGAGTTTGACTAGTTTATACAGGAAATTCAATGTAGTCTGGAAATAGTTGCTTAAGCAGGCAGTGCCATAGTATTGATATGAATCACTCAAAGCTCTGGTCTAAAGTTTAGAAGACTTGTATAAGCTTAGCTTTATTATTGCACGGTAGGTTACTCACAGCAGGAAAAGATGAGAAATCAGCTAGATAAGCGTAAATGCAGCCAATACTCCACACCGCTTCTGTAAGGTGGGCCAGCCTTTTAGGCTTTGGAACACTGGGGCCAGTTTACTACCGAAGTGGTGCCTTTTTTAGGCAAGTCCTAAAGGTGAACTGCACCCGCAGCATACAGGAAACTTCTCAATGAGGCTATGCTACCTGAGCTCTGGGCTGTAAATTCACAACATGCACACCTACAGCACCTCCGATGGACACCCGGCCAACATCTGGGCGTGCAGTAAAATCCGAGACTTGTTTTAAGGCTCCTGAGCAGACCCAGCACTATTCGACTAGCTAAAACCCATGCCAAGCACATTTCTGGGCCAAGCAGAAATATGGGACTGACAAGCAGACATGGAGGGGCATCCACATTCATCAGGGATACTGCAGCACCCAGGCTAGTGAGGTGGGCAAGGACACCTCTGAGACCATCCCAGCAGCCAAGACTGTGCCTGCCACTACAACCTGCAGTGCAAACTGTGGCCCATAGATCAAATCTCCAATCCATAATCCAATAATCCTCCTAAATGGAGACAGGAAAACATGGGACAGTCCTACCAAAACACCCTGGCTTTTGGGCCTTAAGACTAAATCCACCCTAATTAACTGGGAACTTAGCCCAAGCACTCCACTTCCATGGGCCCAGCTTCCTTCCTGGAATGACTCACCCTATGCCCTAGCCAGATGGGTAAATTCTAAATGAGAGGTGGAAATATTACTAGGAAGTGGTAATCAATGCAATATGGGGCTGCAGGTTATGTGCAAATTCAGTTAAGTAGAGGCAAACCGTCACTGCTAGTAGATTCAATCCAGCCACCGGCATTCCACCTGATGATTTACACCTAAATCCATCTCCCACCGGCTGAAACTAAGTTATGTATACCTTTCCAGCCAAATCTAAGAAAGTACTCTTTTTGTGTTATCACCAGAGTGTGGAGGCTCGCCGCCAACTCTGCAATGCCATAAAAACACCTGCCTGGCAGATATAGAAAGCTTCTTTACAGCCCATGAGGTACAAACCTACTATACATGTATATGGACTGGGGTGCCATCACTGATAAAACCAAGACTCTCTCCTCCTTTGGGACAAGGGACACCAGTCTGTGGACCCCCTGCAGTGTTAAAAATGGCTAGCTAGAAGCGAGGATAGTTAGTCCAGAAAACAGCAAAACCAAGAAGGGGCAGACATCTAAAGAATCCAGCACAGCAGTAGCCAAAACATTAGGTCCCAAGTGAAACTATCCAAGGCCACACTAACAGGGAAAAGAGGGTGATCTAAAGATAACCATTAAAGCCTTCTTTAAGCAGGCTGAAGGATCGGCGTGGCAGTACATAGATTTGGTACTCAAAAGCTAGCTCCAAATATAGTACAAAAGACATCACTGGACCCTACTGATATCAGCCTAAAATATCCTTTGTGATATATCCAGTGCAAAACTTCTACCCCCTGTGAGCCTGCCAAATAAATAATCTGGTGCTACAGCATCCTAGACATCAGAGACACACAGGTAAAATGGGCCTCTCAAACGTGCAGCCGCATACACCAATGGAGGCGATTTTGTGTCCAGACCTGCATCTTAAAACACTCCAGTGACTAACCCCTCCTTCAGCCTCTAATTGTTTTTCTAACTTCCAGCCTGTATATAGGCCACATGCCTATAAGAAGGAAAAGTAAATAGTTATGCCACCCGTCGCAGTGTAGAAACATTAACTGACCTTTGGTAAACTACCTAAACCTAAGGCTTCCGACTCCAACCTGGTCTGGTGCTTGCAGGAGTGCATCTCAGTAAATTCCATTTTTGATAAATATTAAAGAATCTTCAAAGATGGAACCCAGTCAGCCATGACTCACCTAACCTGCCTGACATCTTGCCAGCATTGTCACCACATGTTAGGTGAGGAAGAGTGGCTCACATACCACCTCGACCCCACAGCGCTTTGTATCACCCATCCCCACCCAGCACATTGACAACCCCACCAGCCTGAAATTATAAAACCGAGCAGACACAGGATATGGGCAGTAGGCTATATGAAGAAACCACACAAAAAGACCAAGCCCAACCCCAACCAGTCACAACTGGTGTCCCCAAATATGACCCAGTCCCTAGACCCCCACTGCCCAAGCACAAACTCCTCAGCAGACAAAATGCTATCAAATATGAGGTGGACTAAGAAAGTAGGACCCAGTAGTTGTATGGGAAAAGATTAAAATCTGGGAGCTTCTAAATCATAGTCCAGCTTGTTGCTTGTGATCCTTCCAAATTCTGCTAGAGACCCACAGGTGTCACAAAGCCAAGTGGGCTTCCAGCTAAGGCCAGTTAAAACCAAAGTGGCCATCTCACAGGTCCAAACCAACACACACAACTAATAAGGGTGTTTACTTAATGGTAAAACGAGGCAATAGGCATCTTGGGGGACTAAGTGATAGGTGATCTCTCCTTTGGCTGGGCAACTACATTCCAAAGCTGAAGTAGGGACATCCTTCTAGTGAGGCCATCTGATTTACTATAGGGCTGTAATTTGTATTAGTACTGAGGAAGCAGAAAATTCCCTTTACTCCACTCAGCCCCACTCAGTCTGGGCTTAGAGGAGTATTGAACTAATTGAGTACTTAGAAGATAATTTCCAGAAGAAGCTTGGAAGGTCCAGTGCAGATAATTTCAGCGCAGAGGATACTTCAGCTCTAAAGAGAGTGTCCGGTGTAGCTGGGGATTGGAATAAACTTCCATGAATTGCAGTGGGGTATCTTATTTATCGTAGTAGGACTACCAAATGTACAAACGTTTCCGTCCAACCTGCGCCTAAATGGACATGCCCACCCATAAAACCCGCGCCAAGCCACGCCGCAAGTGGTTTCAAACCTCGCCAACCGCAATAACTAGAAGATGCTGGAGGGACAGATTCCTGTCACAGAAACTCCCTGTGCTTTGGAACTACATCCCTAATTACATTATACAGAGCTCCTCACTAACACTCTTCAAGAGAAACCTTGAAGAGTGGATGGGGAACAGTAGATACACCCCAGGGATCCTGCCATTGGCTCTGCCCCACAGAAGGACAGTTAATTAATCAATGGGGTGACAAAAGCTGAAACATTTTGGCTAGGCTTAAGAATGCCCTCAGGAAGTTAGCCAAGTACCTACCTATGAACCTATGAACCTGTACATACAGTATCAGCACAAGGTGATAGCTTAATTTACTGTTCAGGTGTTGACTTACCTTGTGCCAATAGCAGTTGTGTGTGCAAAAGTTGAGGGCTGCCTATGTTGGATGCACACAGTAGACTGCCTATACATGACAATTTACAGGTAGTCTTGTGTGTGTGTGCCATCCATTTTTACTGTGTGTGCAGGTGGAGGAAGGTGTCAGCCCCTAGGTGCCTACACTGTTAGTGTGTGTGCTATATGTTCCCTCCTTGCCAAGGCATGGGCATACTGGACATGCCTCCATCTGCTTACTGGAGCTAGCTCAGGTTGTTCAAGGTCTAAGTACCTCTGTGCCTGTGGGGCCCTTGGCAATGGTGGTGGTGTTTTGAGGGCATTCCACATTCTGGTCCTGCTGCAGCTGTTTCCGCAGGATCATATTGTGTAGCATGGCACATACTATGAAGATGTGGGCACACATGCCTGGAGAGTACTGCAAGGCTCCACCAGATATGTCCAAGCAACAGAACCATGATTTAAGCATCCCACACACATGGTCTATGATGATTCTGGTTTGTGCGTGTGCTTCATTATGGTGTTCTTGCATGGGTGTGTGTGCATTTCTGATGGGAGTCAACATCCACGGTTCAAGTGCATAGCCAGCATCCCCCACCAGGTAGCCATATGGGATGTCCCCCCTGGCAAATATCTGATACAGCTGTGAGGTATGCCAGATGTGGGTGTCATGATAGCTTCCAGGGCTGCCAACGCACATATCCATGATAATGCCCTGGGCATTGCACATTACCTGGCAGTTGATGGAGGGTTATCCCTTGCGGTTTATGTAGCACCATCCCTGCTCACTGGGTGGTGACTTGATGTGTATGTGCGTGTAGTCTATTACAAAAACCGCAGTGGTGGTGCTGCTGTAGTGTCGCCTCACAGTCAGATGCTGTCCGGTTCGATTCTCAGCTAGAGCGTCTTCTGCATGGAGACATGCGTGAATGGGCGTACCTTCGTTGAAGGTTGTGCATCAGGGCTGGTAACTCGCTACGTAAAAATCAACTACCAATCATTAGCAGACTGGAGTTTCACTGTGGTGACCCCTAACTGGGAAAAGCCGAAAGACACAACAACAACCACCTCCGGGTATTCTACGCATGGTGGAAGAGATGCATATTGCTGGCCAACTCCTCCTGTGTTCAGGGGAAGTATATGTGCTCATTGGCATGTGATAACATGGCATCCAGGAACTGGTGAAGTACCCTGGATGCTGATGCCTGTGCGATCCCCATGATATCCCAAGTTGGCCTTTGAAAGTACCTGTAGCTAGTATTCGCAGGCTTACACATACCTTCGTATCCACTGGGATGGGTTCCCTTCTGTTTGTTCTGGCTCTAAGGTGTGGCCGGCATAGCTTCATAAATTGCTGTAGGGTGTCCCTGTCCACCCTGTAATGTTCTACTATCTCCAGATCATGTAGCCCCTGGTAGGTTACCCTGGGTCTGAACACTCTTCTCCTCCTCTGGTGCATGAGGTGGTTGTGAGCATCATCCTCCACACCACCTTCAGTCTCCAACACATGCTGGTGGATCAAAGCTATGGCAGCCCCTAACATGTGCATATTAAAAGTTCCCCATCTGTATACACCAATGGTGCAGAGTGTATGGGAATACACAAGTGTGTGTGAGGTGCTTTCACACTTTATACTAGTGTGCTATGGATGCTGCTGATGTCATTGCGTGTGTATGAGCAATTCCAGCTGCAGGGTATCTTAATTATGGGATTTTGTTAGTACTGCAAGTGTGGGGCCTTTAGTGTGGAGGTATTCTTGCCTTCCTTGATTAATCTGTTGCCCTTTAATTCACTTTAATACCAGGATCCCCTCCCATTATCAGACACCTGCCGTCTTTCTTGTTTTGTACTTTCCCTACCCAGTCATGTGTTGCAAAATGTGTCTTGTAGCTGATATAATGCAAATCTGCTTTGTTCTGCTGTGACACTTTACTGTTTTCTTTGCAGTACAGTCCGTCCCCTTTCCTGTTCTACAGGTAGCTGCTTACAGCCTTGTTAGCTGTTGTCAATGGCCCACTGTAAGTTCCCAGGTGTTAATTAGTCATTTGTACTCCAATTTCCCTGCTGCAGCATTTCCTTATTTTTTTCCTATATCCTTCCTGTTTCAGCTCCAGTGCATGCCGCACAAACCGGTTTACCAAGTTTAAGTGCGTTTTCATCTCCATTCACATGCATACGCAGTTACCTTGTGTACTCTCAGCTAAGCAAAGATATAGCCAGTTCAACACAGTCCTATCCTGCAGCTTTGCTTAGCTACAGGCAAACCGGATTAGCAATGCTCCAATGTGCTTACAGCAAAGGTGACACACCCCTCTCAATGTCATCTTTATCTCAAGAGCACACCTCGGTGTTATAACACTACACTGTGAGGTGCATCCTTACACCAGCGGGGAATCTCTGATTCACTATTACTCCTCTCATTTGCATGGCATTGCCTACTAATTCCTAGCTACTGTGCATAACACTGTCACTGCCCCTTAGCAACCCTTGCACCATAGTATGAAGTAGCATGCCTGCCATTGACTGTTATGGGGAAATCATGATATGTGTTACATTACAGTTTTATTCTATATTTTTCTATTTTCCTTGCAATCCCATTTGCACGCTGCTGCCCTGCACTTAAACTTCGAGATAGTGCAAAAAAAAAAAATAACTATTATTTTTATATTTTGTACATGTTTTTTATGCCAAATGGCTATAGATTTAGCTATTGGCATATATTAACAATATAATACATGCATCTGGTTGGCTGTCATGGCTCTGATTTTATGTTTGCAAAAATGTAAACTGTTTTTTACAGTTTACATTTCTGCATGCTTACACTATGCCTGCACCACTTCCTGAATTGCTACATACCTTCATTTGCATGCCACACTGATGCACATGGGGTAATTAGCATACAGAGCCCGGGAGCTGTGCGGGTGTAGTGTACACAGGTAGTGCACGTGGGAACAGCTCGTACCTGGATCGCTTGTCGGACATATTTGGTGTTGGAGCACCGACGATACGCCTGTACCTGGCGCAAGCTTCATGAATACCGGGGACAGTGTTTAGAAAGCAAATGGATTATTAGATTAAGAGCAGATACAGGGTCAGGACTTAATGATAAAGTACCATTGAAACCAATGTTGAAAGCATGTCATCTTTTTAAATAAGAAGAGAGTTTTAACAAACTCCCTTTCAACCCCCCCCCCCACTTTTTATACACATTCACTTTTTTTATACATGCTTACTATTAGCACAGTATGTATTTAAAATGTTATCTCTTTAAGAGTTTTACTGGGATGTCATATGATTTTTTTTTACTTTGTTATTCAATGGGCATTGAATTAGATAGATTTTATGCACCTGATGAAGCAGTTGTAATACTGCAAAAATATTTATGCCTTTGTCTGTGCCTGTTTCCTGAATAAACTATTGCTGCTTCTATGATAGCCTAGTGTTGCTTTATCTTACTTTTGCTTGTTGGGTTTATTTTTTGGTTCGAGAAGTATTTATTCAGCACACACTGGTATTATTGGACTTTTGCATTTTTTTGTTCGTACTGATGTGCTGGAGCCAAGGCTGAAGGATGTTTGACTACAATTGAACTGGATTATGTACCTAGAGGTGAGAAGATGTCTGACCTGCGCTCTAAAGAAAAGTTAAGAATGTTTTTGCAAAAGACTGTAAATCCCCTTAAAGGTATGTCCTTGGAACAAACAGTATGTGAAAATGATGTTGATGTCTTAGCACTTCACAGCAGTCTGTCTAAAGTAGAAAACGTAATGTATAAACCAAAAAAGGTGCAAATCAAAGGTTCCATTTAGAAATCTGTTTTTGGACCTTATGACTGTACCCAGAGGACTGCGAGTGCTGAAAATGCCAGCACATGGTTATACACAACCAAATCTGTTGAGTCAATAGCAGAAACTTAATTTGAACCTCAAATACTTGACAGAAGAGTGTGCCAAAAGGAAAACATCAACACAAAACAAAATACAAAGCACACCAAGCCAAAGATCCAGCTGTAATGATGAACGACCACACTATAAAGCCCAAGGAGAGCTGAATTTAATAACGTTTTCAATACAAATAAGTTTTCGTCCAAGCAAAAGACTTCATCAGACATTACACACAGCAATCCATTAATTTCCTTAAATACCATCCCTTAAACTCACAGCCAATCACATCTTTAATGTAATTAAATTTAAAAACCTTGTAGTAAGCATGTTAAAATGTTTTACAAAAAACGTACAAAAACTTATAAACATATAAATGCTAAAAGCTTTCTTAAAAACACATACTAATAATAAATACATATAATTCATACATATAAGATATATATAATTATAAATTGTGGTTATTGAATCTAGACATGATGATGTAAAGTGTGTCTATATCTTGTTTATTGAAATAGTGAATCAATTGCTCTCTCTAGTGATCAAAATAAAAAGTACTCCAGATTCTGCTATAATATTTCTATAATCTAGCCGCTCTGAGATTCAAGACAGGGGCCAGGGAAATAAAATCATTTAATTCAAGTTTCTTGTTATCATCCAGTTTGAGTTGCCAAAACAATTCATGATATTCAATTGTGGTCTCCCATGGCCCCCACATGAATCCACTTCTACTTTTTCTATCACAAAAAAAAAAAAAATTAGCAGAAGGACAAGTAATACCATATCTAAACAAAGCATTGTTTTCGTCTTTATTTTTGACATCATTTATATGCTCATATATATGTCTTTTGAACTTTCTAGTTGTTTTTCCAACATAAAAAGCTTCACAAGTATCACACATAGCGATATATACCACCCCTACACTTTCACAATTACAAAACGTGTTTGATTCTATTTCTATCTCCCTTCTTGTTAGAAATAATGATGGCCCTTGAAGGATATAGGAGCACTGGGAGCATCTCCCACATTTGAAAGTTCCTGCTCTCTTGGCAACCTTTCTTTTCTTTTACTCTCCAAAACTTCCTTGATGTTTCTCCCTTTCCTATAAGTAAATCTTAGGGGTTCATCAAAAATACTCCTCAAATCTGAAAAATTACTAAATTTATTCATCAAAAATACTCCTCAAATCTGAAAGATTACTAAATTTATTCCAGTTAGTACTAACTACCTTTTTTAGTTTGAGTAGATTTTGTACTAAAATTAAGAATAAAATTACTGCTCCATTTGGTGTTAGTTTGTTCTGTCCTAGATTTCCTTTCCTCTAGTGTAATGGACTTCCCTAAAATTGGGGCAACTTTATTATGTCTTTCTTCTTATATTTCTTCAAGGATTTCATCTATGAGGGAGATGGGGTATTGTCTATCTAAGAACATTTGTTTTAATTTTCCACTTTCCAATTCAAAATCCATATATTCAGATGTTAGATTTTATATATATATATATATATATATATATATATATATATATATATATATATATATATATTAATTATATGTATGAATTATATGTATTTATTATTAGTATGTGATGGCGGTATCATCTTAAGGGTGAGAAAGTCAGGTTAGACATACATTGCAGAGGAAAATAAACAGACGTGAAGGCAATCAATCTGGTTAAAAACGGAAGAGAGGAACAACCCTCGCTTCCTCCTTTATTATAAAGCACATGGTCATGTGACCTTTTTTGACCTCTCCACACCAACGACGTCAGTGTAAGAGCACACATATGATCATTCACTCTTTTATTATTATCTTTTATATTATTATTAATAACTGTTATTTTTATATTTTGTGCATGTTTTGTATGCCAAATGGCTATATATTTAGCTATTGGCATATATTAACAATATAATACATGCATTTGGTTGGCTGTCATGGCTCTGATTTTATATTTGCAAAAATGTAAACCGTTTTTTACAGTTTACATTTCTGCATGCTTACACTATGCCTGCACCACTTCCTGAATTGCTACATACCTTCATTTGCATGCTACACTGCTGCACATGGGGTAGTTAGCATACAGGGCCCGGGAGCTGTGCGGGTGTAGTGTACGCAGGTAATGCACGTGGGAACAGCTCGTACCTGGATCACTTGTCGGACATATTTGGTGTTGGAGCACCGACGATACGCCTGTACCTGGCGCAAGCTTCATGAATACTGGGGACAGTGTTTAGAAAGCAAATGGATTATTAGATTAAGAGCAGATACAGGGTCAGGACTTAATGATAAAGTACCATTGAAACCAATGTTGAAAGCATGTCATCTTTTTAAATAAGAAGGGAGTTTTAACAAACTCCCTTTCAACCCCCCCCCACCTTTTATACACATTCACTTTTTTTATACGTGCTTACTATTAGTACTGTATGTATTTAAAATGTTATCTCTTTAAGAGTTTTACTGGGATGTCATATGATTTTTGTTACTTTGTTATTTAATGGGCATTGAATTAGATAGATTTCATGCACCTGATGAAGCAGTTGTAATACTGCAAAATATTTATGCTTTTGTCTGTGCCTGTTTCCTGAATAAACTATTGCTGCTTCTATGATAGCCTAGTGTTGCTTTATCTTACTTTTGCTTGTTGGGTTTATTTTTTGGTTCGAGAAGTATTTATTCAGCACACACTGGTATTATTGGACTTTTGCATTTTTTTGTTCGTACTGATGTGCTGGAGCCAAGGCTGAAGGATGTTTGACTACAATTGAACTGGATTATGTACCTAGAGGTGAGAAGATGTCTGACCTGCGCTCTAAAGAAAAGTTAAGAATGTTTTTCCAAAAGACTGTAAATCCCCTTAAAGGTATGTCCTTGGAACAAACAGTATGTGAAAATGATGTTGATGTCTTAGCACTTCACAGCAGTCTGTCTAAAGTAGAAAACGTAATGTGTAAACCAAAAAAGGTGCAAATCAAAGGTTCCATTTAGAAATCTGTTTTTGGACCTTATGACTGTACCCAGAGGACTTCGAGTGTTGAAAATGCCAGCACATGGTTATACACAACCAAATCTGTTGAGTCAATAGCAGAAACTTAATTTGGACCTCAAATACTTGACAGAAGAGTGTGCCAAAAGGAAAACATCAACACAAAACAAAATACAAAGCACACCAAGCCAAAGATCCAGCTGTAATGATGAACGACCACACTATAAAGCCTGAGGATAGCTGAATTTAATAACGTTTTCAATACAAATAAGTTTTCGTCCAAGCAAAAGACTTCATCAGACATTACACACAGCAATCCATTAATTTCCTTAAATACCATCCCTTAAACTCACAGCCAATCACATCTTTAATGTAATTAAAGTTAAAAACCTTTTAGTAAGCATGTTAAAATGTTTTACAAAAAACGTACAAAATCTTATAAACATATAAATGCTAAAAGCTTTCTTAAAAACACATACTAATAATAAATACATATAATTCATACATATAAGATATATATAATTATAAATTGTGGTTATTGAATCTAGACATGATGATGTAAAGTGTGTCTATATCTTGTTTAATGAAATAGTGAATCAATTGCTCTCTCTAGTGATCAAAATAAAAAGTACTCCAGATTCTGCTATAATATTACTATAATCTAGCCGCTCTGAGATTCAAGACAGGGGCCAGGGAAATAAAATCATTTAATTCAAGTTTCTTGTTATCATCCAGTTTGAGTTGCCAAAACAATTCATGATATTCAATTGTGGTCTCCCATGGCCCCCACATGAATCCACTTCTACTTTTTCTATCACAAAAAAAAAAATTAGCAGAAGGACAAGTAATACCATGTCTAAACAAAGCATTGTTTTCGTCTTTATTTTTGACTTCATTTATATGCTCATATATAAGTCTTTTGAACTTTCTAGTTGTTTTTCCATCATAAAAAGCTTCACAAGTATCACACACAGCAATATATACCACCCCTACACTTTCACAATTACAAAACGTGTTTGATTCTATTTCTATCTCCCTTCTTGTTAGAAATAATGATGGCCCTTGAAGGATATAGGAGCACTGGGAGTATCTCCCACATTTGAAAGTTCCTGCTCTCTTGGCAACCTTTCTTTTCTTTTTACTCTCCAAAACTTCCTTGATGTTTCTCCCTTTACTATAAGTAAATCTTAGGGGTTCATCAAAAATACTCCTCAAATCTGAAAGATTACTAAATTTATTCATCAAAAATACTCCTCAAATCTGAAAGATTACTAAATTTATTCCAGTTAGTACTAACTACCTTTTTTAGTCTGAGTAGATTTTGTACTAAAATTAAGAATAAAATTACTGCTCCATTTGGTGTTAGTTTGTTCTGTCCTAGATTTCCTTTCCTCTAGTGTAATGGACTTCCCTAAAATTGGGGCAACTTTATTATGTCTCTCTTCTTATATTTCTTCAAGGATTTCATCTATGAGGGAGATGGGGTATTGTCTATCTAAGAACATTTGTTTTAATTTTCCACTTTCCAATTCAAAATCCATATCTTCAGGTGTTTTATATATATATATATATATATATATATATATATATATATATATATATATTAATTATATGTATGAATTATATGTATTTATTATTAGTATGTGATGGCGGTATCATCTTAAGGGTGAGAAATTCAGGTTAGACATACATTGCAGAGGAAAATAAACAGACGTGAAGGCAATCAATCTGGTTAAAAACGGAAGAGAGGAACAACCCTCGCTTCCTCCTTTATTATAAAGCACATGGTCATGTGACCTTTTTTGATCTCTGCACACCAACGACGTCAGTGTAAGAGCACACATATGATCATTCACTCTCTTTTATTATTATCAGCCAGCACCCCCACTTGCTCTTACACTGTATACAAATACATTTTGAGAACATATTTTTGGAATAACTTTTCCTTCACATTCCAAATACGTAATACATGAACTGGTCAATCTTCAATTTTGTAGTAAAAATATCTGCAACCATGTCCGTTGTCGGGCAATATTCAATGCTTATTTTGTCATCATTAAGTGCTGACCTGACAAAAATGATACTTAATGTCAACATGTTTACATCTCTGTCGGCTTACTGGATTCTTCGACAAAGCGATTGCTCCTTGATTGTCCTCAAATATTGTTACTGGCACATACTTGCACTCTCCATCCATTCTACTCAACAGCTGCACAAGTTATAAACTCTCCTGTGCCGTTGCTGCTAATGCCATGTACTCTGCCTCACATGTAGATAAAGCTACCATTTGTTGCTTCTTTGATTTCCATGAAATAATAGGCCCATCTCTATTGAGGCTAAAGCAATAACCTGTTGTACTACGTCTATCGTTTTGATCTGTTGCCCAATCTGCATCACTGTATGCTATAAGCTGAAGTTTCCCTTCACTTTTCTTATAACACAGTTGTCTATCCAATGTACCTTTTAAGTATCTTAACACATGTTTGGCTAGTGTTAAATGAATTTTCGTGATGTACCTCTTTTGGTTCAGCTTTACTTCACCACTATTCTGGGTAAAGTCAGTGCCTAGAAAATGTCTTAGCTTTCCCAGATTTTTCATTTTAAATTTAGCTTTGAGCATTTCTTTTACATCATTTAGTGATTTATTGCCACTAGCTGCTATAATGAGATCGTCAACCCATATAATTAGAACTGTTTTCTCATTTTCAGCTTGTCTAGTGTATACACAATGGTCTGCGGAGTTTTGGATAAAACATTTTGTTCCAGTTATGCCTTGATTGTTTCAGCCCGTATAATGACTTATTCACTTTACAAACCAAATTTTCATCATTATTTGATTTCTTTTCAAAACCTTCAGGTTGCTCCATATACACCTCACAGTCTATAGCAGTATGTAAATAGGCCATTTGTACATCCATCTGGTGCAATTCTACATCATACTGAGCTGCCATCTGCATTAGACTTCGTACAGATGTCATACTTGGAGTTGGTGCAAATGTTTCATTATAATCTATACCAGCGACATGACTGTAGCCTTTAGCTACATATCTAGCTTTGTAAGTCTCAAGTACTATCTGCATTGTCTTTTACAGTGAAAACCCACCTACTCCCCCACTGCATTTTTATCTTCCGGCAGTGTGGTGAGTGTAAATGTGTTGTTTTCCTTTAAAGACTTAAGTTCCTCCTTCATGGCTTTGACCCACTTTTATGATTTAGTCGAAGTCATGGCTTCTTTAAAGGTCTGCGGTGTGTTGCATATTAATCGGTAACAATAGTCAACATTAACTGTCACATAATCGTCTTTTTTAACTTTACACTCATAGTCCTTCAAGTATGCGGGTGGTTTTCTCTCTCTTTTAGGGTAGTGTGTATCCTGCCTTTCCTCTTCTTGCCTTATTTTTGTGTCTTGACTGTCAGCTTTTGATTCTGACTTAACATGCACACTTCTTCTGGTATTAAGATCTTCATCCGTCACTTCTGGGTCTGTCTGAATCTGGCATTCAACTACATTCTTAGTAAAGAACTTGACTAACCTGTGTCTAAGGACCCTTCTTGTGTTAGGATAATAGACTAGATACGACGGGCTGTTTTTATGATATCCGACAAAGATCCCGTTATCACATCTTGGGTCTAACTTCTTTTTATCTTGTCTGTATGCAAAACACACTGATCCAAATTCTCTCATTCTTGAAAGATCAGGTTTCTTTCCTGTTAGCATGAAGAATGGGCTCTGCCCCACACGCCTGTTATAACATCTGTTGCGAATAAAAGCAGCAGTCATTACTGCATATGTCCACAACTCTTTAGGTAAGTCACTCTCTATCAACATACACATTGCCATTTCGAAACAGTGTTCTCCAGTTTCTCTCTGCTGTTCCATTCTGATGAGGTGAGTAAGGTGTGGACGTTTTTACTTGATAGTGACTGAAAAGCTTTTGACATGAACTCAGTGCCATTATCTGATCTGATACACTTTATCTTCCCTTAAGGGGCTGAATCTGCAATAAACGTTTCAGTTGCCTTGACTGTATCACTCTTGGCTTTCAGAAAATAGACAAATATTACACCCGAGTAGTCATCAGTAAATGCTAAAGTGTACTTAAAGCCATCTTTTGCTACTGGCTCACTTGGGCCTGCCAAATCAGTATGGACTAGTTCAAACACAACTTTTGCTCTTGCGTCCGGTTCTCTGTTACTGCTCTGTACAAATTTCCCTTGCATACAGATTTCGCAATCTAGTTTAGGTCTTTCAACTTTACCTTTAATTTTCATTCCTTTTACTACTTTTTCTAATTTTGATACATCTTCGAAATTACAGTGACCAAGCATTTTATGCCATGCTTGAATGTCATGACAGCTCTTTGATGCATCGTAATGTATCTCACTATCGTTTTCTTCATCATATGTGTCTAAATAATAGTCTATCACACTCAATTATGTCAATCCTGGTGCTGTTTTTATAAATGAGTTGGTCCCGGCCTTGTTTAAAGTTGATCGAGGCCCCTTTGACGTTGCTGCCTTAACTCATTAACCCTGACTACCATCTCATGGTGCCTCTGTGCTCAACACCGAGCATGCTGTAAGATGGTAGTAATTACATGCTGTTACATCCGCCTGCCTTCTCCCAGCATATGTATGTTTGCGGGCATATTATAGCTCCACTGTTGAAAATTAAGTTGAAAAAGTAACTGAACTTTGTCAGTTACTTTGTCAACTTAAGTTTCAACGTGGAGTTTTGTTATCTTCATATTTGACTTTATTTAGAAAATCAGTTTGCAAAGCAGCCTGTATTTGCAGCTCAACAGCAAGCCAATTTTCATTAAGCAACTGTGGCAGCCAATGAGTCACCTCTTACTTAACACTCCCCCCCACTCTGTTCTGTCCAAATAAAAAGAGGGTCCTACAGTAGATATTCCCTTTCTTTTTCTGCATTTTGTGGAATTATCTACTGTATTCCTCTATTTATCGTGACGTTCGCGTACAATTGGAAGCTGCAATGGAGATCCCAGTGCATTCTTGAGAAGACCCTAACTTCAGCCGCCAATTGTTAAGACCGAACCTGCCTAAGTCATCAGTACTGTAAGATGGTTTCATTCTATACCTTTTTTAAAGTTACTTCCATGCACTCTTGACAACCTTGGAGTTTATCTGCTAGCCAAAACTTGTTAATCTATCACCTGTCAAAAATTGTAAGAAAAAAGTTACAAATCAACCAGCTTTCTTGCTTAGGGGTGTGCTTCCTAAAAAAAATGAAAAGGAATCCACACAGTAATTATTACACTGCCCTCTCCAATGCATTCATCTTTGAAACAAAAACAATGCTAAGTGCAATGTATCACAGGTTTTACTCCTTGTATCTTGCCTGTACTGAACTTTCTACACATGTTGTAGCATGTAACTTTAATAATACTGTATGCTTTGACCCGTATGCTTTGTGTCAAGATTTTTGATTTGCTAAGGGACAGTCACAAGACATGGTAATCTCTAAGCAAAAGTGACAGTAAGTAAGAGCTGTTATAAAGAGTGAGGCAGCAAGCAAAGGGTACACGGTTGTTAGGTGTGCATGTGAGTGGAGTGCAGGTTATGTAAAACTCATTGACTGAGGGAAAGTTTGATTTACTGTTTGTTGCTTGTTGGTTGGGAAATCACTGGTATCTTGTCATGGTGGCGAATAGAGAGAAGGTCAGTTTTGTGTTTTTCCTCACTTCCTCCCTCTTCTCCAAGTTTGTGTAATCTGGAGTAGATAGTTGTGCGGTTTATGGCGATTCGCTTTTCTCAACGTCAGTTGCTGTGTAGTGCAATGAGAGGGTGGATGCAAACACATCTGTGATATTCAAAATCCAAAGAGTGCATGTATCCATTTGGTCATTGTCTTGTATGTAAACACATTGTCAATAGTTTTAACTATTAACTGTAAGCACTGAAGTGGACGTATATAATTACACATGCACTGTAGAAGGTGTGAATTATGCCCTGAGATGCCCCTGCAATGTATTTTACATGACTTAGACTATTACATTTATGATAAGATCGCAGGAGCATTTCTGAGACATTTGTTGAAAAAAATTCAAAAACATAGTTTCCTGTTTTATCAGCTTTATGGTGGACATAATATGCTAACAGTTTCTGTGGTAAAAGTTTTCATTTCTTTATTTTTTTTTATTTTTGGACTCTCCTGTTTTGAAGATATTCCCTCTATTTTCTTTCTTTTTGGGGGTAAAGAGGTAAGTGTGGCAGCCATGAAGAGGGATTTGAAGGGCCAGGAGATTATACATCAGGATTAGGGGTGACTGGAGTATTTAGCATTAGGGACTAAGGTTTGTGATTAGTGCTGTGGAGAAAAATGGAACTTTTAGGTTTAGGGACAGGGTAGAAGGCTTGGGATTAGGTTTAGTGAGTGAAAGCAAATTTTGGGTTTAGAGAACAACTGAAATGTATATTTTGGTGTCAGGGTTTGGGATAATCATTTCTGAGCAACTAGAAGTTTTAGGGTTAGAGATTATGGTTAGGAAGTCAAGCAGATTTATTTCCAGGAAGGGACTAGGTGTATTACATTTATACTGCAGGGCTTGTGATTAGGTTTATAGTATGATGATCAAATATGTTGTCTTCGTGGTCTTATGAATGTATTCTTATGTGTTCTTATGTATCCATTCAGGAAAAAGACACATTCTTCAACTTCTGTTTTCATGGCAAACTGTGAAAAATTGTCTTTAGAATGATTTTGAGATGTAAGAGGTCCACTGGTAGGTGATTAAAAAAAAGGGTGAAAAATACAGGAGACAAGATGGATCCTGGGATGTACCTTTGGGTTGGGTGGAGGAAGGAGAGAACAGTGATCCACTTTGGAACGGGGCAAATGCCCCCTGCCTACATTACTCATATATGCTAAGCCAATCCCTAACCATACTCCTTTTCCTAACCCTACACATATTACTAAATACCCTTTTCTTAGCAGCATCAATGCTGATATATGGAATTTTTAGTAGGCTAGAATTTATCAATGTTTTCTGACTTCATATTAGTAGTATTTCAGTGTTTTGTGCATTCAAAAGTACCAGACAGTTTCCACTTCACCACCATCTCCAGAAAGGGAAAGTAACTTAGTAGTTATACCCAAACCACCACGGAAACACTGGAAGCTTTTATTGTACAGTGAGCTTTATTTCTGTTATTAACAGCAGACTTTAGCAGAATGAACTCATGTCATGCAGTTTTACATTATTAAAACTAATCAGTTTAAATAATAACTTAATCACATTCTAAAATGCTAAAATGTTAAAACATCATAAATATATATAACTTTATCTTAGAATGCACGTGTGTCAATATTTGAGCTATGAGATATAACTACTGGGAGCAAACCTTTCAAATTCTTTTTGCAAGAATTTTGAATTAATCCAAAATTAATGGGGGTACAAAGGCTGAAATCAAGGACAATTTTATACATTACACCCCAGAGCTGAACATCACAGTGCAACCTCCCAGATTGTCATACAGTTTAGCAGTTGTGTTGGCAGTGTCACCCCCTCCTCCCACCACATCTGAGGGGTGAGCAATTTGCTCACAACACAAACATTAATTTTGAATTATTGACCCTTCCCTCTTTTGGTATTTCAATACAGTGCATTTGGATACATTTTTTGGTTATTTTTCTACGATGCTGGTTATGGTAGTCTACAGTTAGAGTAATCATCATTGGTTCATATGGTTTGTTTCATTGCGTACTGGAAAAATGTTCAAAACTATAAATTTAAAAGATGCTCTAACATGTGATGCCATATTATATAAGGGATATAATTTAGTTCTTCTTTAGATCTACATTCCTTACCTTTGTTTGTACGTTTCAAAACATAGAATTATTTCCTCACTAATGTAGACATGTGATGGTCAAAGGCTATATTAATGTAAGTGCGTGCCCCCAAGTCCTTTACTACTGAGTCACCTCTTAGGGATGTGGTGTCAATATGACAGTTGCAAGGGCTGGATGACTTCCTGGGGGGGTACTGTTGTGCAATTCCTGCCATTTAGTGTTAGTCCATGGTTCAGATGGCAGTTATTTGTCTGTGTTAGCCCTTTATGGAGAGCATTTGTGGCAGTGGTTCATTTGAGGTTGTGGATATAGCTCAAGAATGTCTTCTTGTTGTCTTTGGTCTGGTAGGACAAATGTACCTCATATTTGGCTTTGGTAGATTTTATTTGTCTTCAGATCTGTTTGTGTAGGTTGAGACAGCTTTTATCTTGCTGGGTTCTGCACCTCCTACTTTTTGCCATGATTTTCTTCCTTCTGTTACACAACCTATTGATGTTGTGATTCCACCAGGCTGGCTTGTTTTTTTGAAGTAGTTCTGTACTTGATGCTGTTGGGTTGGATGGTGAGTGTTTCCAATAATACATGGGTTTCCTGGGTCATGGAGGGGGACCTATTGCTTGCAAGTCTGTGCTATGGGATTTAGCTTATGATAGTTTGAAGATGGAGAAGTTCAAGTTCATTGTCTTGTTTGACCAGCCATGAGGTATACAACCACCGTTAGTCCATGTCTGCATAGTTGCTGGTCAAACATTTAACTGAAAGGTGCAGTATACAAAAGAAACATGATGTGACTATTACTTCCATTATTTCTTGTCAGTACTTGGTTCTTCTGGCCATTTCGGTTGGATTTCGACCTGCAAAGTATTGTGTTACTACTTTCTGGTTTTTGACATTGCATATCTTCCGTTGCCTACATAGGCCACTAAGTCTAGCAAAAGACATTACAATCAGTTTCTTATAGAAGTCTCCTGACTTACTTGCTGAGTATTTCAAGGATGGGGCTACCATATGTTTTGGGCTTTTTCCTTGGCTTTGTCAGTCACTTGTGGAATTTAGCTGTGAGGAAGGGCTCACTATCTAAATGTTGTACTATTACTGAATTGTTAGTATTATTATTATTTTTCTGACTATTGTTTCACGTAACTCATTTTTTGTTAAATCATTGCTCTTCATATTGATCACTGAACATTGATATTGTTAGGCACACCTGATGGCATTGGGATGTGCCTCTTTATTTTTCACAGCCATCGTAATATTATTTAACCAATAACCCATGCCTGGGTGTGGGCAATGCTGGATTTACCCACGTTTGGTGTGGTTTGGTCACGAGGTCAAAGCCGAAGTGGCCAAACAAAGACAACCGTGGGTAAATCCAGCATTACCCACACCCAGAAGTGGGTTATTGCTATTATACAATGGCATTATTTAAGAAAAAAAATACTTTTCTTAAATAATGGCATTGTATAATGCCTCCGTGCTGCCGTTCCACAGCTGTCTGGTATTCTGCGGCAGTTCTGATGTATTACGCATGCGTATGCTTACGCAGTATATCAGAGCTGTATGTGTAAGCAACGGAAAAAGCAAGATCTCCTTTGCTTTATAGAAACTGTCTCGCTATGTTAAAGGAGTTTAACATAGTGAGACAGCTGAAAAAAAGCAACGGAGATCTTCCTTTCTCCGTTGCTTTAATTCCTTTCTCCGTTGCTTTTTTTAAAGTTGTCTCGCTATGTTAAACTCCTTTAACATAGCAAGACAGTTTCTAAAAAGCAACAGAGATCTTGCATTCTCCGTTGTTGTAACAAAAAAAAAAGACTTATACTAATGGAAAAAGTCCGGGCGACCGGATCTTTTTCCATTAGTATAAGTCTGATTTACAATGTGCATGCTGACCAATCAGCATGCACATTTTGGAATATTAATGGGGGGTCATTGTATAATAAGCCTTTTCCTGAATCACTTTAGATTATTGTCAGCCAATACTGCCAGACATTCCAGTTTGATATCTTTTATTGATCAGGAATGCACACTTGTTAGTGCTCCTATAACCTGATTGCTCCTGTCCTTTGGAATAAGTAGTATTTTCTGGTAAATCACTGAGGATTATAATTGGTTAATACTGCAGGAGTGAAATGTTTTTTTATAGGTTCATAGGTTCATAGGTTGGTACTAGGCTATCAGCCCTAGGGCCTATACAAGCCTAGCCATAACAATTCCCTGGCTATTTCTTCCCACATTATTTACTTTCCTGGACCCCTGTCTAGCAGGGCGACTGACGTGATCCCTGGGGTGAATTTCCTTTCTCCCATCCAATCGTCAAGGTTCCTCTTGAAGAGGTATAAAGAGGCACTCTGCTTGACATGTATGGGCAATCTATTCCAGAGTCTGCGGAGTCTCTGGGTCAGGAACCTATCCCTCCAGCATGTTTTGTTTATTGTGATGACAAGGTTTAGATCCCTGGAGCGTGTAGCTCTCAGGGATTGGGATTTCTTTAAGTGTGTTTAGTGTACTGCCACCTATATGGTAATTCATGGATACATGTTTTTTCCCAAAGGGGATAACAATACATTTCTTGGCATTGAGCTTGAGCCCATGGCTCTGGCACCAAGCATCTGTTTCTGTAAGGCCCTTTTGTAGAGTATACACATCATTTGGGGATTCAATAATGGCTCCCAGTTTGCAGTCATCTGCAAACTTTGTTAGCCAGAGTCCCTTAGTGTTGACCTGTACTTCAGAGAAGTAGATGCCAAACAAGAGCGGCCCCAGGACTAAACCCTGAGGTACTCCACTTGTCACTTGTCTGGAGCTGGATTTGGAGTCGGCTACTTTTACAGTGTGGGTTCTATCAGTAAGCCATTTAGCAACCCATTGGGTGACATAGGGATTAATGCCCAACTTAGTAAGTTTATCTATGATTCCAGAGTGGGGGATGGTATCAAAGGCCTTGGCAAGGTCTAGATAGGCTGAGTGGACCACCTTACCCTTGTCCATGGCTCTGGAGACTGATTCAAAGAAGTCAATCAGTTTCAGGAGACAAGATCGGCCCTTCACAAACCCAAACTGGGTGGGATCCAGTGTTTGAAGGTTGCCAATGTCTTTGTTTATAAGTTCCATGATAATACGCTCCATGGCCTTGCAGATAAGGCTTGTCAGACTGATGGGACGGTAGTTTCAGGGATCCAAGATGGATCCCCTTGTGGATTGGGATAACTGTAGCTCTGCGCCACTCAGTGGGCATGAAACCTGAGGTGAGGCTATGATTAAACATGACACTTAGGTGAAGTGCCAGTTCATATTGTAGTTCATGTAGTACACAGCCCGGGATGTCATCTGGTCCCATGGATGCTGTATTCTTGGCTTTAGAGAGTGTGTTTTGTACCTGTGTGGCCGTTATTACTGGAATTTGGCAATCTTCCGGTATTGAGATGGGCCATTTAGGGGGTGAGAGGGGGGTGAAGTTCGCACTGAATCGATCTGCCAGGATATTGGCAATATTCTCTGGATCAGTATATTAAATGCCATTCTGTTTTAGCTCAGAGCAGATCTGAGCATTGCCATTTAGATTCTTGACATAGTTATAGAATGCTTTGTGGTTGTCTTTGGAATCTTTGGCAATTTTATTTTCGTAACTAGCTTTGGAGGATTTTATGAGGCATCTCCGTTTCTTACTGAGGCTAGTAAGGGAGTTTTTTGCATCCTGGGATTTTCCTCTTTTCTGCAAAAGTTTCTTCCTTTTGTTGTAAAGTTTGTTTATGGCAGGGGACCACCAGATTGGCTTCCTTTTTTTTGGATGAGAGCATTTTGGTTCTATTTGGGATGGCACGATTCATGCATGAGTGGATGTGCTCATACAGTGCCTTAGTGTAGGATTCAGCAGTTGAACTTTCAGTTCCCGTCTGCATGGGTATTATGAAGTTTGTCACTTCTGACTTGAGTAACATGAAGTTGGCTTTGGAGAAGTTTTTTATGGTGGTTTCTTTACTGGGGGGTGGGGGTGGGATGTGGATGTTAAGGGTGATTAGCTTATGGTCAGACCTGACTAACGAGGGGGTGACCATAGGTATGTAGCATTGATTTCCCATGTTGGTAATGACCAGGCCTAGGATATTGGAGCCCCTGGTGGGACTATGAATTAGTTGATCCAGGGCATTGGAATTTATGAATTCCAAGAACCGTTAAAGGTGTTGGGACATGAGTAGTTTTCCCAGTTAATGGCAGGGTAGTTAAAATCACCCAGTATTAGGGTGTTTGGTTCTATCTTAATATTTTCCAGTATGTTTAGAAAGGTGTAGTGAGAATCTTGGGGTATGGTGGGGGATCTGTAGCAAGCTACAATTTGGATTGCAGTCTTACCTAGTGTTAGTTGCACTTGGAGAATTTCAGACACATTGTGTTGGCCAACTAGCCTGGTGGTGTGAATATCCTTGGTGAATATTGACACTCCTCCACCTTTAGTGTTTCGGTCCTGGTTTGGTGGCCGAAAAGTGTGGTAATAGTTGTAGCCTGGTATTGCAGGGGTGCTCTCTGGAGCCTTGAACCAGGTCTCAGTTACTGCACAGATATCAATGTTCTCCATTTTTAGGAGTGCCTCAAGAGAGTGCATTTTGAGGTTTAGACTTCTAGCATTGAGTAGCATTACCTTCAGATTTTGCATGCTTGTACCTGTTACGGTGGTGGTTTTGTCCTTTGAAGTTTGCCTAAAAAAGGCACTATAGGGGTGGCAAGAGCCTTAGCCAGCAACCTGAATCCCAGGGGTGACAGGTGCAGACCATCTCTGGCAAAGCATCGTGGTCTGTCAGTCATGTCATCCCAGGCAGACAGATACTGGATCCCCTTTGAATGACACCATAAGCTTAGCCAATTGTTGAAGTCAATCATTTTATCCTTATATTGTGGTATCATTCTGGGCGAAGGCAGGATGCTACTCAGGGCTAGGGTCATACCTGCCTGGGCCACATGATCCGAGAGCTCTTCCATGTCTCTTTTCATGTAGTCCAGGGAGGTATGCCTCAAGTCATTCACTCAAACATGGACAATGACAGAGTCATATTTGTACTTGTTGTGGAGTGACTTGAGTGCATGCATTATGTGGCGGATCCTGGCACCCGACAGGCAGCTGACTGTAATTTTCTCCTTATTCAACCTGGTGAGAGGGACATCAGTGTGCCGGACTATAGAGTCACCTATGACTAAAGTGTTAGGTACATTGTCTTGCCTTAGGGGCTGTTGCTGGGTGGCACACTGGTGTTGTGAACTATGTGACACATTGGTTGTGATTGGTGTTTGTTTGCGTTTCAGCTTCAGAGGTCTTTGCTGCTTGGGCAGGTTACAGTTAAGGGCCTCTGCATATGTGGATTTAGTGTTGCTATATGTGGGTGTTGGTGGTGCGGGTTTAGAAAGGCTATGTGTTGCTTATGATGTAGTGTGGGTGTTAACCTTCTCCTCTTGACTGTTTAGCACAATCTTTGGTGGAGAGAGCTTTGCTTCCATTTTGGCTATGTAAGTGCATCTCTCACAGGTTGTAGTGTTGGGTGGTAGGAGGAGAGGGTTGTCTGTGTACATGAGGCAATTGCTGTATTGCCCCAGTATGCCCAGATTCACCAGGTGGACAGGAGAAATCACCGGAAGCTGACCCTTGGACATGCTTGGTTTGGGGCTTTTTTTTTTTTTTTTTCTTTGTAAAGTATAGGAGCTGTTTCCTTAGCAAGGTACTTTGCAATTATAGGCTGTTTAGTGCCTACTATTAATTTCTCCTTGTTAACAAGGAGAGTTCAGTGTTTGTATGAGTTTAAGGCTTCCTAGTGCTTTCCAGCAGGTATTAGAGAAAGTGCTAGTCACAGGGATGCTTAAAGGTAAGATTGAAAAGAATGCACTCTGCAGTGTGCACCAGAGAAGTTAGATGTGAACGTAGGTAACTTGAGTTTTACCTGTTTAAAAAGTTAAGGTTTAGTGGAGAGTTACTATTTTTAAAACAGCAAGATGGATTGAAAGGGGTGGTACTTTTGTATTTTGGTACTATGAAATACTGTAGGATGGCTAATAAATTTAAATAATTGAAGGGGTGGGATTTCAAAAATGATGATTTTGTGATTACTCACATAAGCCAGTGAAAGTAGAAAGAAATGAGATATATGGTCAGATTAACATAAGAGGCGGGCAACTAGAAAGACAGTGGTATTTAACAAGACAACTTAAATAGGTGGGAGAGCAGGAAAAATTCTGCCTGACTCAGAACAGAGAGAGCTGTGGTCTCTTTTGAAGTTTTAATATGCTGTTAAAACAGAATGCAAGAAAAACACAAAGTAAAGAAAACAAACTACAGTATTCAAAATATAGAAAGGCAATACAGTAATACAAAAAATAACAGCAAACTAACCTTTCCTTCACAGCAAAGTGTAGCAGAGTCTGGATGAGCCTTTCTGGTAGCTATTAATATGAGTATGTAAAATGCCAGTATGCAGGATTCTTCAACCAAAATAGCAGCACAACCAGCACAAAATCAGCAAAGGCAGTTGAGGTATTCTACTAATGCTTTCCTTGCACAAATAAACTGCTTTATAGGTTCATAGGTTCATACTAGGCTATCTGCCCTAGGGCATTTATAAGCCTAGCCAGAGTGTGTGTGGCTTTCGCCACCCCTTGGAATGAGAATACTGTGCCCATTTAGGGTTTAGTTTACTGTGCCTCTATCTAGTAGTGACACAGAGATGACCCCCGGGGTAAACCTACGATCTCCCATCCACTCATCAAGATTTCTCTTGAAGAGAGTCAGTGAGGGGCTCTGCCTAACATGGACTGGGATTCTGTTCCAGAGTGAAGGGAGCCTCTGGGTTATGAGTCTGTCCCTCCAGCACGTCCTATTTATTTCTGTGTTGAGGTTCAAATCTCTCGCTCTTGTGGCTCTGGTGGATTTGGATTTTCTGAGGTGGAGCATGTCCATCAATTCTGGATTGGACATGGCCTTGTATGTCAGGCATAGATCGCCTCTGAGTAGGCAGTATGTGACTGAATAGAGCTGGAGTTTCTTCAGCCGGGCAGCATATGACATATGTTTGAGACCCTTGATCCTCTTGGTGAAGTACTTTTGGGGTCTTTCTAACTGCTGCAGGTGCCAGGTAAGGTACACCCCAAATGGGGCATTGTACTCAATTATGGGCCTGATAAGGGAAGAGTATAGGGTCACGATGACCTCTCTTGATCTAGATGTGAATCCTTTCATGATAAGGTGGGTAATATAGAAGGTCTTCCTAACCACCTTGGTAATGTGAGTGTCAAATGAGAGGTTACTGTCAACTTGGGTCCCTAGGTCCCTGATTACTTCTTCTGTACTTAATGGATTACCACCTATGTGGTAATTTGTGGGTACTTTGTTTTTCCCAAAGGGTATGACTATACATTTTTTGGCGTTCAGTTTAAGGCCATGGCTCTGGCACCAGTTATCCATTTCTATGAGGCCTTTCTGAAGGATGCTTGTGTCCGCTGGCGTATCAATTATGGCGCCCAGTTTGCAGTCATCTGCGAACTTTGTCAGCCACAATCCTCCTATGTTTGCTTGCACCTCGGAAAAATAAATGTCAAACAAGCGGGGTCCCAGGACCGAGCCCTGTGGGACACCACCTGTGACTGGCTTAGAGTCTGACATAGCTCCAGCAATTCTGACCTTGTGGGTTCTGTCCTTGAGCCAGTTTGCAACCCATCTTATGACATATGGGTTTACATTTAAGCTGGTGAGCTTGTCTATGATGCCCGAGTGGGGTATTGTGTCGAAGGCTTTTGCAAGATCAAGGTAGGCTGTGTGAACTGCCTTACCCTCATCAATGGCCTTAGTGACTGTTTCAGAAAAGTCGACCAGGTTCAAAAGGCAGGATCTGCCCTTGACAAAGCCGAATTGGGTAGGATCCAGCATCTGTAGGTCCCCAATGTCTTTATTTATTAGTTCCATAATGATCCTCTTCATAGCTTTGCAGACCAGACTCATCAAGCTTATGGGGCGGTAATTTTCATTGTCCATAGAAGCACCTCCTTTGTGGAGTGGGACTACTGTTGCTGTACGCCATTCTTTGGGTACGTATCCTGTAGTAAGGCTAAGATTAAACAGCAGCCTTATGTGCGGGTTTAATTCCTCTTGGAGTTCATGTAGCACGCAACCCGGGACACTGTCTGGTCCCATTGATGCTGTGTTTTTAGCTTTGGAGAGGGGGGCTCTCACCTGGGCATCTGAGATGTCAGGGAGGCTACACTCTGCTGAAATAAATATTTCTCCTTTTGGGGGGGGGGGATTTGCACTGAACTTGTCTGCCAGTATGTTGGCAATGTCTGTGGGTTCAGTGTATTTTTTGTCATTTTGGACTAACTCTGAGCATATCTGGGAGTTTCCACCCAGGTTTCTAACATAACTAAAGAAGGCCTTGTGATTGTCTTTAGTGTCTTTTGCGATTTTTCTCTCAAAGTTTGCCTTGGATGATTTTATGAGTGATCGTAGTTTTTTGCTAGTACTGATCAGAGATGCCTTCCCTTTTGGGGATTTTGCTCTGTCATGCAGTAGCTTCCTCCTCCTGTTGTAAAGCTTGTTAATGGCTGTGGTCCACCAGATAGGACACCTGCCTTTGGGGGAATGGGTCTTGGTTTAAGTTTGGGATTGCATGATCCATGCATTCTTGAAGGTGTCTGTAGAAAGCATTTATAAAGGATTCAGCGGTGTGGGTTGTGGTTTCCACTGGCCCAGGGGCCTTGAAGGATACCACTTCAGTCTTAAGAAGTGTGAAGTCAGCTTTTGAGAAATTCTTCACTGTGGTCTTTTGTGCTTGGGGTGGGGGCGGGATGTGGATTTCCAGTGAGATTAATTTATGGTCTGATCTCACCAATGAGGGGTATACTTCCGGTGTGGAGCATTGTGTCCCCATGTTTGTGATGATCAGGTCTAGTATATTATCTCCTCTTGTGGGAGTGGTGACTAGTTGTTCTATTGCATTTGAGTTTATGAATTCTAGGAACCTTTGGGCTATGGTGTTGGGGCTTGAGTAATGCTCCCAGTCTATGTTTGGGTAGTTGAAGTCTCCCAATATGATGGTATTTGGAGAGACATTCATACTCTCCAGTGTCTTCAGGAAGGCTGAGTGGGGTTCCTGAGTTTGTGAGGGTGGTCTGTAGCATGCTACAAACTGAAGGGCAGTTTTGCCTATGGTTAGTTGCACATGGATGGTCTCCGATGCTTCGTGCATTGCCACTAACCTGGAGGTGTGGGTATCTTTGATGAATATGGATACTCCCCCTCCTTTTGTGGTTTGGTCCAGATTTTGAGGCCAAAAAGAATAATATGAGGCGATAATTCATAGTACAATGCATCATTTTTGTTTTCAATATTATATATGTAAAACTCTAATGGGTAATGTCCTGTACAACCCTTTTATTTAACATTCCACTAACTTTGGGGCAATATACATGTTTCAGTTAGCATTCTACTTTGTGCAGAAATCTTTTTGTGAGACCCCCCTGTAAAGTGGGCTTGTCTAGAAGACTGTGACAATTAACAAACACAGATAAAATTGTTGTGAGTACCTGGCCAACTGGCATTAGGAGTCTCGTTCCTAATTACCTGACTATGCCTCCAATAACTAGCCTCCAATAACTAGGAATTAAAAGAGGTGAGAGCGAAAGACATAAGGCATGAAGGGGTGGGATAAGGTTATAGATCATCACTTCAGCTATCCTGTGGGAATTTGTTTGCCTTCCTTAGGGAAATATATAGCCCCTGGCAGGAAGTTGTGGTGGGGTTTGGGCTCATACTTGCTTGCTGGTACCAGCTAGTCCCTGAGACTGAACATGCAGATTACTAAACAGGCATAGATCTCTTAGTTACTACACACAACAGCTGTCAGAGCATAGAAGAGACTTGTCAGGTAATCTCTTTCAAGACATAGGTTGCTGATTATAAAAGCCAGTAGAATTTGCAGTCCTTATGCAGACTGTGAGTTAGGATTGTAAGAGTTATGGAAATGGAAGTTGTAAGGAACCATGGGTCTGTCAAAGCTGACAATAAAAATGTATTCCATTTACAATACTTTCATACTTTCCAAGGGTGATAAAATACCTTTTGTCTATTTCCTAATGCCTAATAATGCCAAGCATTTCAGTTTTTTTCAAAATATCTTTATTAAATTTACACATATAACAAAGGCAATCTTACATTTAAATAAATGGAAAACATACAAAATCATATCACTTTAGTTGCAAACTGTATACATCACAAACAACATTGAAACAACTGTAGTTGTGAACATTCCCATTTTTTCCTATGTAGTTTGCTCCATCCCTTTTCTAAAGATCCCAGTTCCAGTTGTTTTATCTCTGTTACTATATTCACTACTACTTGTAAAGTTGGTCTAGACTTTGATTTCCTTTTTCTAGTAATTGGCTTTTCTGGTAGCCACCATAATTAGACTCATAATTGCGAGGATGTTGCTTGGGGAAATAATTCATTATGTATCAAGGAAGTGCTTGTGCATACATGGTCTCACTGCTGAAGTGACTGTTGGGCTAATTTGTGTAATTTTGGTGCCTGTGCATACAGAATGCAAACAACTGGAGGGGTACGGGGATACATAGAAAGTCAGGCTGCAAATTACATTGGGTTACATCACTTCTGCTTGTATTATTCTATTTGTGATTATACTGCCTGAGTGAGATAAAGGTTATCACTAGGTGACTACTGACAGCATGGAGCTGCCATGTCTTTGATGCGTTTCTCCTGGCTTTGTCAGTCATGTGTGGAATTTAGATGGGAGAAAGGGCTCAGTAATATTTAAGTGTTATACTATTTGACTGAATAACTCAGATCTTCTCCTTACTGATGATACTGAGTCTGTGTTACATAACAGTTACACAATGTAATATAATGAATGCCTACTCAACAGGTTACATGCAGCAATTATCACCTTTGTCTCAGCATGTATACCTTTGCAGTAATGAAAGGAAGGTCATTATCACATTAGCAATACATGCAGTTACAATATAGCAGTGAGTCATTATAACTTTTCATAGATTCATAGATTAGTACTAAGCTAACTGCCCTTGCGAGCCATTTTAAGCTTAGTCAATTATCCCTTGTGAGACTCAAACCCTGCACCTTGTGTTTGTAAGGCAAACACCTTAACCATTAGGCCACCCTCCCAACCCTTTCTTGGGAAAAGCCTCAGCTGCTTGTCACTGTTATTCACATAAGTAGAAGTCGTAATCACTTTGATGAATGCACAAGCCAGGTTGTGTTTTTTTCTCTGCTTGGAGTCATTGCAAGCAACCCCCCTCATTCTTCATCAACTGCCTACCCTTTTAAACACCTGATTTTTTTTCTTCCTCTCTCTCTCTCTCTATATATATATATATATATATATATATATATATATATATATATATACACACACACACACATATATATATATATATATATATATATATATATATATATATGTGTGTGTGTGTGTGTATGTGTATATATAATGTGTGCATATGTGTATATATGGATATATATGTATGTGCATAATGTACTTGTACATATATACATGGTTCACACACACATATATATGTATATAATATATATAAATTATGGTGATTGTGCGTATCTCAACATTTTCCTGAAGGAGTCATTTGGGTGAATGTTTCATTTAGAGACATGTGTATAACATGTAGTAATGAAGAAGTTGGTAAGGTAAATAATTCATTTGTGTGTGTGTGTGTGTGTATGTGTGTGTGTGTGTGTGTGTGTGTGTGTGTGTGTGTGTGTGTGTGTGTGTGTGTGTGTGTGTGTACATGTATGTGTGTATGTTGCCATTGTCTTTTCCCCACCTGTTTTTCCATGTTTGTAGTTGTATGAGTCATGTGTCTGGCTCCGTGAGAGATCATGTCTTTCTAAGGGGATTGGGAGATGGTCTAATGATTTGAGGTTGTGGCCATAGCCCAGGAATGCCTTGTGGTTGTCCTTGGCCTGGGAGGACAAATGTACCTCAGATTTGGCTTAGATAGATTTGGTATGAATAGCAGTGGAGTAATTGTCCCTTTTCCAGTGCTGGATACCTTGGTGTGGCACAGAAATGTGTAATGTGAATGCAACATCAAAGTTTGTTTCGGACTTATGGTTATGGAAATTATGATTTTTTTTTCATATTTTGGTAAATAACTTTGCAAGGGAGCATCTGAATGTGCTAAGTAATACCTCATTTTGAAAACAGTATTGATACTTCCAACATGGTAAAAGAACTGCCCATGCATGTTATACACATATACAGATATCAAAGTTAGTTTTGGACTTAGGTTATGGAAATTATGATTTTTGTTCATATTTTGGTAAATAACTTTGCAAGGGAGCATGTCAGTCTGCCAACTAATGCATCATTTTGAAGACAGTGTTACTCCTTACAACATGGTAAAAGAACTGTGTCTGTGTACTGTACACATGTACAGATATCACAGTTTGTTTAGTGTTGTAAGATTATGAAAATTATACATTTACAATACTTCTCATTATTATGCCCATATCTTTGCAAGGGAACATGGTGATCACACAAATGATGCATCATTTTGAAGTTGACATTCAGACACACAACTTCTACACTGATATGTAGGCTCTGTCTGTTACAGGTGATGAGATATTATGCTTTGTTTATCAATTATGAGACATATTATATTAATCATATTTCTTTGAATATCTCCATAAAGGAGCATCACACAGTAATGGTTAAGGTATCATTTTAAAGCTGACATTCATACTAACAAACTAAATACAAATTGTATGGGTCTACATGGTACATTGACCAAGATATTGTGCTTTGCTTTTCCAAAAAGGTAAAAAATATGCACAATATCAACATTCCTTGCCAAATATTTAATAATATCTTTGATATAAACTATCAACATTTACACTGTTGGAAAGGTCAGTGTCTCCTGAACATCTTTCATGTTTACAGTTTTAGTCTAGCTCTTATAGTTAAAGAGTTATGAACATTTGTTTTCTGTATGGTATTAAGAAATGGATTTTCTGAAAATGAGCTCAGGCCGCACTGTTATTCCTATGGTGGAATTAAGCAGGCAGCTTTTTCTGAGCTGCTCCTGAGTAAATGAGTTAACAGAAAAACAGGCTTTGTGGATAAGTCGGAATATAAAATGCCCGCGTCATCATTACCTTTATTTTGCGCCCCTCTGTGTCTAGCAGGCATACCTCTGCATTACCTCTCTTCTGTGTGGCCCCACAGGTTCTCGTTCCATCAGCTAATTCCACAATATGTTCCTCCGATTGGAAAGTTGCATCAAAGTATTTAAACTTTTTCAGGTCATTAACTATGTGTGACATGGCGCCAGTGTCCACCATTTATTCTGAAGACAAATGTGTGATCATCCGCATCAGTTGCTTGTTTCAGAGTGTCTTTCTTTTTTTGTCTACGGTTACTGTCCCTGTGGCTAGAGTTTTTACACAAACTACACCACTGTCTCTGGCCTTTATATTCTCTTCGGCATTCTCGTGCCTTGTGTCCCTTTTGGCAACAGCTATAGCATATAATCTCTGCTTTTACTCTTTCCCCAAGGCCACTTACTTTCATCACATTATCATTACTTATATTGGCATTAAATTTCTCGGTATATTCATAACTTCTCAACCTTGTTTTGAACTCAGAAAAGCTCAACTTATCTTCATCTTGCATGATGTGTACTGCAAATGGTTTAAAAGTTTCAGGCAACCCTTTCAGAATCATTGCAAGTAGTAATCCATCACTGAGCTTCTTCCCAGCATTTCTAATTGCCGTAATAGCCATCTCAGCCCTAATAATATAGTCTATGACACTTTCACTGGTGGCCTTCTGGAGGCTTGTTAATTCGGTGTATAGGCTAATATACACTGTGGCTTCCCTTTCCCAGCATAATGGTCAATCAGGATCTGAAGCATTCTCTACCATCATCTGCAGCTTCTCTCATGATGAGGGACAAACTTTTGTCATCTAAGAACTGTATTAGTTCTGCATATGCATCCTCATTTTTCTCAGCATCATCATCGCCTTCCTCCTCATTCTTGTTGTCCTCTGTGTCCTTTCAGCCTTAGCAAGCACAGGTGTCCCAGAAACTTTGTCTCCCATAACTCATAATTCTTCTCATCTCTGTCAAAACATAGTCTATGCCATTGGCTTCCTACTTCCCTCCTGAGCCCATAACCTGTTGGTGGTATCATCTTAAGGGTAAGAAAGTCGGGTTAGACATACATTACAGAGGAAAATAAACACATGTGAAGGCAATCAATCTGTTTAAAAATGGAAGAGGGGAACAACCCTCGGTTCCTCCTTTATTATTAAGCACATGGTCATGTGACCTCTCTTGACCTCTCCACACATACGATCATTCACTCTCTTTTATTATTATCAGCCAACAGTATGTGTTTTTAAGAAAGCTTTTAGCATTTATATGTTTATAAGTTTTTTGTAAGTTTTTTGTAAATATTTTTAACATGCTTACTACAAGGTTTTTAACTTTACTTACATTAAAGATGTGATTGGCTGTGAGTTTAGGGGATGGTATTAAGGAAGTTAATGAATTACTGTGTGTAATGTCTGATGAAGTCTTTTGTTTGGATGAAAATGTATTTGTACTGACAACGTTATTAAATTCAGCTATACTTGGTCTTTATAGTGTGGCAGTTCATCATTACAGCTGGGTCTTTGGCTTGGTGTGCTTTGAATCTTGTTTTGTGTTAATTTGGACCTCAGTTACAACTATATGAGGTTATTAATAGACTTTGCAGTTAAAGAAGAAAAAGACTTGTGTAGTGAAATAGAAAGAGGAGTCCATACATTATATGATATCTTCTCGGGGGACATGGTTGATAGAATGTTTCAAGGTGTATTTGATGCTTTGAAGTTCTATTAGCAGAAACTGTTACTTGTGAAAGTGAAAAAAACTGATTAGGGACTCTAATGACATTAAAAAGGGGCAGGTTGTTGCCTGGCCAAGAGCTGAAGGTTCCGGGGAAGCATTAAGTAATCAAAAAGAACAAAAACAGGCCACACCTAATGTTGCTGCAGCAACAGGAGCTACTGGAGTGATTTCTGCATCTAATGTTACTGCAGTAACAGGAGCTACTGAAATGATTTCTGCATCTAATGTTACTGCAGTAACAGGAGCTACTGAAGTGATTTTTGCATGTGAGGAAAACTCCAGTGATGTCACAAGTCACCATGATGTGCTCCCTAGTAGTACACAACTAGGAGCGAGAAGGAAAACTTTAACTGTTATGGCAGAGGTGCATTCCTCTGCTAATGGACTCAAGGGTGAAGGAAAATCAAGTGATAATTCATAATTAAATTTTCCTCTGCCTATTATACAACAGACAGCAGAAAAGAGGTCACGTTCTACAAGCAGGAGCAGATACAAATGGAAATTGCCTCAAGAGGTAACAGACTGTTCCAGCATAAAAAAGTTTTGGAAAATGATTTAATACATAACTTGTCAATAGATTAATGCAATGTTTTACAAAAGTATTTAACATTTGTACCAAGTAAAGGGGATGATATTACAGAAGTTATCACTAATTTGAAAATATTTACACAAATGTAATGTTGAAACTGCATTTTCATGACAATAATTATTCTTTTAGTAGTACATTTTCACAATTTAGAAGACCAAGTATGTATATGCCTGTAATACACCCTCTTGTAGAAGCATTTGCAAAGTTATATGTTAATGATGTTTACAAACACTGTGAAAGTAAGGAAAGTAATTTTAGGAATATGTTTTTAATGAGAGACAGGTCATGTTGAAGTTAATGAGAGATGATAGTATAGTAATTTATCATGCAGATAAGGAGGGACCCATAGTTTTAATGGATTCTGACTGATACAAAGATAGGATGAAAGAGATGTTAACCAATGTTAAATTTTATGGAAAGATTAGAATGTTTGACATATTAAGGATGTTTGATGCACTGAAAACTGAGCTGAGGAATATGTTAATAAATAAAATGCTGGATCAAGGGTTATGTCACTATTTTTATATGGAACATCCTAAAATACCAGTTATACAGGTTCTCCTAAAAGTATACAAAAATCCTACTAGTCCACAGATGAGGCCCATAGTGGCAGGACAAAAGTGGTGTACTGAAGCAATGTCTATTTTTGTGGAGAAAAAATTAAGACCATTTGTTAATTGTAACTCTCACATCTTGGAGGATTCTAGACAATTTTTTTATGTGATTTATATGATTTTACTAAGGCCGTTTTTAAAAAAAGGTGAATGGTGTTAGGTTACACTCTATGTACAGTCCTTATTCACTGTAATACTAAATACCATAGGTATAGACTGGGTTAAATTTTTTTTACATGAACAGAACTGTTTTTCAACTGAGAAGGTTGAAATGCTATGTGCTTTGGTTAAGATGATTTTATATAATAATGTCTTCCTTTTTGATAAGGATCACTACCTGCAGATAGATGGTGTAGCTATGGGCACATCATGTGCCAATAGCTATGCCAATTTTATCATGTTAGTAATGGGGATGGAACATGTATTAGGTACTATGTTAGGCAAACATGTCATTTGCTACAGAAGATTTGTGGGTGACCTGTTTTTCATATGGGAAGGCACTACCAAGGAATTGTCAGATTTTAATAATTATATTAATGCAAGCACAAGCTTTTTAAAGTTTGTGATGACTTGTTCAGATCGGGAGGTTAGCTTTGTGGATGTGTTAGTGAAGGTAAAGGAAGACTGGGCAATAGATACTATGACATATAGAAAACCCTGTTACAAGAACACTTACTTGCATTGAAGTAGTATGCACCCACGTTTTACTTTTAATAATGTGGTGAAGGGGCAAGCTATAAGAATATCATGAGTTAATGCTATTGAGGAACATTTTAAGAAAGAGCTGAGAGATCTAGGAGAAAGGTTTGTAGCAAGAAGGTATGATAAAAAGGAAGTATCTGATAAGTTAAAGTAATACAAAGAAGAAGGAAGGCCTTATTTTTCCTCAGATCCTCCTGCATGTGTGAATAAGGTAGATGAGCTTAGGGGCAGGGTACCAGTAATATATTGTAAGGACTCTAAAGGTGTAGTTGACATTATTAAAACACACTAGGGTATCATGACCACAAGTACAGAATTGAAAGCTATAATAGGTGAATGTCCCAGTATAGTTTATAAGAAAAATAAATCTTTAGGTTAGCTGCTATGTTACCCCAAGTGTCTTATGGGGTATGATAGCAGGAAACAATTATTTAGATTTGGATGAATGAAAAGGATTCTTATAAAAATAAAAATAATTCTAGGCCTTGTTATAACTGCAGTTTTTGCAGTTGTATAGATCAAGCAGGTGAATTTTTTTCTCCCAGACCAGAACAAGGTCTATAAATGTTAAGTGGAGGCAACTTGTAACAGCAGTTATGTGGTTTACCTAGCAGTGTGTAAAACCTGCAGTAAGTTTTATGTAGACAAAATGGACAGAAAACTGAAAGAAAGGGTAAGAGAACATCTGAATGATATAACAAATACTAAAGTTTCATTTCCGGTTTCCATGAACGTAGAGGGAGAAAGCAGTACTAGCGATGGCAACATTCCATTCAAAAGTGGCGTTACAATAAATAACTTATCCAACAGCTTACCCTGTGGTCAGAGAAACACTACAATAATGTCTAGTGTTGGCGTTTTGGCTAACAGTACTACTTCTCATAATGAACCATCCACGAGCGTTCCTTGTGGCCAGGGTATTAGAGCTACAGCATCTAGTGTTGCTCCGGTTCCTTATGTCAGCACAAACAACGCTAGTAGTAGTGATAACATCTCTAATAACATGACTAACGGGTTACCAGGACATGGCGATGTTTCTTATGCTGGTATCGTTCAAAACAATACGGCATTTACAGGTAACAGCTTTGATTTTAATAATTGGCTCAACAACAATGCTTTTTTCGGTGCTAACAGCAATATGCACAGGTCTAACAGTTTGGAATTTATAACACCTGATATTTCAAGTAAATTAAAAGAAATGGACAAACTGTTGGTTAAATTAAAGAAGTACCAGTTGGAAGTTGCCTATTTTACTGAATGCATTAACAATAAAATAGTACCTAAGGGTCTTAGACGTTGGCAGTATCCAACTGGCTTAGTGGCTAACTCTGACTTTCACTCGGACATTGTAGCCTTATTTGACCGACAAGATTTAGAACTGCTGGATTTAATGTGCAAACATTATCTTGTGTCAATTGATGCCTTGTCAGCTCAAGTATGTGATCTAGACCAACAAATTAAGTTGGACAATGAATTTTTGAGGTATAGATACGAGTATAACCGTACCTTTTCTAGTATTGATGCTTATCTTGACAAACTGAAGGCTAACAAAATAAAGAAACTTGATAGGGACATTAAGGCCTACAAAGAAGGGCTAGCTTATCCACAGCCCTCTCCATCTCAAATGTGGCATAATGTGAAATCACACGTTCCTACTGGTCACATTAACAGTAACAACGACCGTTCTGACAGTGTCCAGTATGACACTGGGAACTCTACTACTAGGGTCCCCAAGAATCTACATTTCAACAAGGGCCTAACAACAATGACCCTGTGCAACAAAACCAACACCTGGGTCACTACAATTTAAGATCCAATAACCCTAATTTTTTAGGGGCACGACAAAAACAACCATTGGGGTCTGTGAATCAAAAGAAAAAACAGAGGAACTAGACAAGTATTTGTCTTGTTCTACTTGTATGAACACTATTGCTGACAACAGCAACAACTGTGGACTATCTGACCTATGTTTTATGTCTAATAACGTGGATGTTAATAACAGTTCATTTTCTGGAGTGGACATACCTGTTGATTGTGAAGTTGAGGTTCCTTGTGAAGGTTTACCTTCCATTTTGTATAACACTAGTGGTGACTTTACAGTTTACAATTTTTCTAAAGTGGAGGTTTCCACTGATTTAATAGCATTGTTGTCTAAGGGTCAAACTTACGTACCACCTCACAGGATGAACCTGGTTAAAACTATCATTGATTTAAAATTGTACACCAGGAAACTTAATTTAAACATACTGATGGGGGAATCTTGTGGTAGTACAATTGGTGAATTTAGAATCCCTAGTACATTTAATCCACCTTTAAATCCTACCATTAAAACATTCGAACAGTTCTGCGAACTAGACATTCGCAACCTAGCTATGAATAAAAATACTGGGTTTTACAACACCAATAAAGACTTCCATGTGGAAAGGGACTGTTTGGGGAAAATCAAGTGATAATTCATAATTAAATTTTCCTCTGCCTATTATACAACAGACAGCAGAAAAGAGGTCACGTTCTACAAGCAGGAGCAGATACAAATGGAAATTGCCTCAAGAGGTAACAGACTGTTCCAGCATAAAAAAAGTTTTGGAAAATGATTTAATACATAACTTGTCAATAGATGAATATAATGTTTTACAAAAGTATTTAACATTTGTGCCAAGTAAAGGGGATGATATTACAGAAGTTATCACTAATTTGAAAATATTTACACAAATGTAATGTTGAAACTGAATTTTCATGACAATAATTATTCTTCTAGTAGTACATTTTCACAATTTAGAAGACCAAGTATGTATATGCCTGTAATACACCCTCTTGTAGAAGCATTTGCAAAGTTATGTGTCAATGATGTTTACAAACACTGTGAAAGTAAGAAAAGTAATTTTAGGAATATGTTTTTAATGAGAGACAGGTCATGTTGAAGTTAATGAGAGATGATAGTATAGTAATTTATCCTGCAGATAAGGAGGGACCCATAGTGTTAATGTATTCTGACTGATACAAAGATAGGATGAAAGAGATGTTAACCAATGTTAAATTTTATAGAATGATTATGTTTGACATATTAAGGATGTTTGATGCACTGAAAACTGAGCTGAGGAATATGTTAATAAATAAAATGCTGGATCAAGGGTTATGTCACTATTTTTATATGGAACATCCTAAAATGCCAGTTATACAGGTTCTCCTAAAAGTATACAAAAATCCTACTAGTCCACAGATGAGGCCCATAGTGGCAGGACAAAAGTGGTGTACTGAAGCAATGTCTATTTTTGTGGAGAAAAATTTAAGACCATTTGTTAATTGTAATTCTCACATCTTGGAGGATTCCAGACAATTTGTTATGTGATTTATATGATTTTACTAAGGCCGTTTTTAAAAAAGGTGAATGGTGTTTGGTTACACTCCATGTACAGTCCTTATTCACTGTAATACTAAATACCATAGGTATAGACCGGGTTAAAATTTTTTTACATGAACAGAACTGTTTTTCAACTGAGAAGGTTGAAATGCTATGTGCTTTGGTTAAGATGATTTTATATAATAATGTCTTACTTTTTGATAAGGATCACTACCTGCAGATAGATGGTGTAGCTATGGGCACATCATGTGCCAATAGCTATGCCAATTTTATCATGCCAGTAATGGGGATGGAACATGTATTAGATACTATGTTAGGCAAACATGTCATTTGCTACAGAAGATTTGTGGATGACCTATTTTTCATATGGGAAGGCACTACCAAGGAATTGTCAGATTTTAATAATTATATTAATGCAAGCACAAGCTTTTTAAAGTTTGTGATGACTTGTTCAGATCGGGAGGTTAGTTTTGTGGATGTGTTAGTGAAGGTAAAGGAAGATGGGGCAATAGATACTATGACATATAGAAAACCCTGTTTCAAGAACACTTACTTGCATGAAGTAGCATGCACCCACATTTTACTTTTAATAATGTGGTGAAGGGGCAAGCTATAAGAATATCATGAGTTAATGCTATTGAGGAAAATTTTAAGAAAGAGCTGAGAGATCTAGGAGAAAGGTTTGTAGCAAGGAGGTATGATAAAAAGGAAGTATCTGATAAGTTAAAGTAATACAAAGAAGAGGGAATGAAGAAAGGCCTTATTTTTCCTCAGATCCTCCTGCATGTGTGAATAAGGTAGATGAGCTTAGGGGCAGGGTACCAGTAATATATTGTAAGGACTCTAAAGGTGTAGTTGACATTATTAAAACACACTAGGGTATCATGACCACAAGTACAGAATTGAAAGCTATAATAGGTGAATGTCCCGGTATAGTTTATAAGAAAAATAAATCTTTAGGTTAGCTGCTATGTTACCCCAAGTGTCTTATGGGGTATGATAGCAGGAAACAATTATTTAGATTTGGATGAATGAAAAGGATTCTTATAAAAATAAAAATAATTCTAGGCCTTGTTATAACTGCAGTTTTTGCAGTTGTATAGATCAAGCAGGTGAATTTTTTTCTCCCAGACCAGGACAAGGTCTATAAATGTTCAGTGGAGGCAACTTGTAACAGCAGTCATGTGGTTTACCTAGCAGTGTGTAAAACCTGCAGTAAATTTTATGTAGATAAAATGGACAGAAGACTGAAAGAAAGGGTAAGAGAACATCTGAATTATATAACAAATACTATGGTTAAGAATGCTTTAGCTAAACATATAGCAGACACTTCCCCAGAGCATGCATTTAGGTTTCAAGTTATAGATATGGTGAGGAAAGTCTCAGGGGAGATGATATTAGAAATGAAACAGAATATTTATAAAGCAAATGGATTATTAGATTAAGAGCAGATACAGGATCAAGACTTAATGATAAAGTACTATCGAAACCAATGTTGAAAACACTTCTTTTTAAATAAGAAGGGGGTTTTAACAAACTCCCTTTCAACCCCCCACCTTTTATACACACTCACTTTTCTTATACATGTTTACTATTAGTACTGTATATACTTAAAATGTTATCTGTTTAAGAGTTTTACTAGGATGTCATGTGATTTTTTCACTTTGTTATTTAATGGCCATTGAATTAGATAGATTTTATGCATCTCATGAAGCAGTTGTAATACTGCAAAATCGCTAATGCCTTTGCCTGTGCCTGTTTCCTGAATCAACTGTTGCTGGTTTTATGATAGCCTGGTGTTGTTTCATCTTACTTCTGCTTGTTGGACTTTATAGGTTGTCTGATGATTCTCTACTACGTTTTGATAACTCCAAACATTCCCAGAGGTAGTTGTTACTAAATGCCCTATATACCTGAATTAAATCTCCTCTTGGATATCTGTAAGAGACACTGTACAAGTTCAGGTATTTTTGTCTTCCATAATAACTTAAATTCTCCCATCCATGGATGCCCTTGGTATATTACTGCTGTATCATCAAGTGTACTCATGTTAGTTTTCTTACACGGCTTCCATATTGTTATTCCATACTCAATTGGTCTAATATAAGTAACATAAGTAACAAACAACGTCATAATTTCTAATCTATATCTTTTTATACAACCTATAGTTCTATAAATATCATTAAACAATTGGTTGATATGATTTGAAAAACTCAAAGTTGGATCTACCCATTTACACAGGTCCTTAAATGCATCTTCAGTTTCAGTCACTGTGTGCTGTATTAAGTGGTCACCTTTTAATTTATTTATGTTTCTCAAATCTCATATGCTTATATTTTTATGTATTTATTAGCATACTATTCTCCTGTGCCCACATGTTCAAGTTCCTTTGTAGGCATGCCCTAACTTTAGCACTTGTAATCAGTTTATACATTTTCAAGTCATCTACCTACAGACTGCAATACACCTGAGATGAAAATGATAGGTCTGAAAGATGTAATCTAAACAAGTATGGCCCTAGGATAGACCACTATGGGGCATCCTGACTGTAACCTGAAATTTCACCTTTCCACTTGATGTATGTACTTGCCATGTTCTATTTGTAAGTCATGCAGCTATCCATCTTATCAGCAGTACATCAATAACTAGTTGCTCTAATTTATTGATCGGTGTTTCATGCACGACTCTATCAAATGCTGACGTTAAATCTATATAAATGATGTTACAGTGTGATGCCCGTGCCCTAGCCCAGCAATCAAGGAGCCTCAGCCCTCACCACTGACACCAGAGAGGGTGACTCCTAGAAGAGGAAAGGATAACTAATACACACAGTAAAGTACAATTTCCCTTAAGTGCACATAGAGATCACAGTCAGTCTGGGGCTGGTTGCTCCCTTGCTCACCAGGTCCCCAATAAGACTCCCCACTGGCACAGCTATAGGGTCCAGGTCTCAGCCTAGATGGGCAAGCTAAAACCTCCAGTACCCTCTCTGTACAACCAGTGCTTCATGTACCTGCCCAAGTAGCTGACACAGGACATACACACTTTGAGAAGAGGTTATACAACCACACAGACCATCCTGGGAAAAGGATGGCACAGGTTCTCCAGCTGTGCCCCTATTACCCAGACCATAAGGTAGTAATTCCTGCCACCACCCAGCTAATAATTATCAGCTACTAAAAGGCCCTTAAAAGGGTGTCCAATTATTACTGTGCAATATTATAATCCAATGGTAGAATGATATCAGTCAAGGCTTAATTTGGAGTGACTTAGACAGTAAAATCTGTAAATATGTAATGTATTTTACAGGTTAAATTATCTCTACATAAACCAGCCACAGGTAAAGGTTTTAAAATATTTAATAATAAATAATTAAAAGACAAGACAAAACTACTACAGTACAATGCTACTCAAGTTCAGAGATCACACAGAAACTTAAAACAATATCGTAGGAAAGATCTGATTTCAAAGAAAAATACTTAGTCTAACTTTCGTTCTAAGTTTAACTATTCCTAAGAGAAATCACAGTGCTATAATCCTACTTACATACATAAAGCATAAGAAGTGCTGGGTTGATTGTCCAAGACAAATACTTTCAGTCTCTCACTGAACAATAGTTTTTAAACACTAACAAACAGCTCTGCTAAGGCCCCTCCCAAATTACATCATTTTGACACTTAGGTTTTCTCAGTATTCACATTTCATCATCATAATACTTAGTCTGGAGTTCCCAGGCCACAAACTGCATTATTTAGCAAGCTAACACCTGCTCAGGAAACTACAACAATAAAAGACATTTCACATGTACACTCAAGCAGAAACCAGAGCAATAAAGCACCTTCCACATGTAGATTCTGGCCCTTAACTTTAACCTTAAAACAATGGGCATGAAACCTTCATCCAGACTCACTGGAGCCGACTTGTAAAACATCAAAAAGATTCATAAGATCTTTTCAACTTCAAAAGACACATTTGAAATGTTTGGCTTGGTTTTCCTTACAGCAGATGGCAATGTTGCCACAATCTTGAAGTTCACATTTTACAGTGTTTTCTTTCATTCAAAAACACAAGCTTGTATTTTACATTTATTTATACAGTTGATAGAATTACGTATCAAATTCTATTTGACTAGGCTGGCAGCCTTCGCCCATCTTCCTCCAATCTTCACACACAGTGCATTTTTCGTTTATAGCTGTTATTATAGTGTTACAGAACATCATGTTAAATGTGGTAATTCATAAAATATTACTAGGCTAACTGCCCTCATGGACAATTTTAAGCCTAGCCAATTATCCCCTGTGAGACTCAAACCCTGCACCCTGTGTTTTTAAGGTAAACACCTTAACCATTATGCCACCCTCCCATCCTAGTAATAGAGCTATTTTCAAAATATGCATGTTGATATATGGTTTCAACTCTCAACCTTTCCAACTCTGACAATAATTTATCCAATCTAATCTTTTCCATTATTTTTCCACAACATGAAAGTAAACCTATGGGTATATATGGCTGTGGGTGTGCCTTACTTCCCTTTCTCTTAAAGATAGGTTTAACAAATGCATGTCTTCAATAATGAGGACTCTCCCCATTATTATACAAAGTGGTAATTAACAGATATAATGGTATGGTATGGTAAGTTCATGCTAAAGTGTTTGTATGTCATTATTAATAATCCCATTTTCTTGTGTTTTGCTGGGATGCAGTTTGTGTAGTTCTTTTTCAATATAATATAATTCAAATGCAGTATCTGAGGTAAAGTGGATGACAATAGGACAATTTATCTCTACCGTTGTGCAGCCAAACTGCTTTGCATTAAATTTTGTAAATGCATCTAGAATCTGTTGTGTCTGAGAATCAATTTTAAAATCTACACTCAGTTTATCAACCTGTATGTCTTAACTCATACCACATCTTATGCATCTAAATGGTTTAATATCATGCTGAATATCTGTATATAAATGTTCTTTAATTTTTTTGATCTTGCCTCACACTATGTTAATTGGTCTGTCATGTTTATTTCAGGTTTTAAAGTCATAGTTTGAGCTGTTTTCCATTTTCTACATTTTTGGCCTCTCACCTTACTTAACAATCTTGTGCTTATGGAAATATATCACCCTGATGTGTTGTGCCTAGATCCTGAAGTTAAACTTTACTTTTGAATTTTTTTTTTTTTTTGCATTTTAACAATTTCTCATTCAAAACTTTCTGCATCCTTCTGCAGTTTTTCCGCTGAACACATCAATCTGAATAATTTTACATAGTGCCTACTTTGCTTCCATATCATCTGTCATTACTCTTCTAAGCATTGGTTAATATTTCAGTTTAGCAGAATTATTTAGCAACAAATTAAACTTTATAACCCCATGATCACTACACACCAATGGTGATAAAGCTCAACATTAAGTAACAGTAATTTATTTAGGAATACAAACAATGTCTAGTATTGTCCATTCCCTAGCAGACTTTCTGATAAGCTGAAGCAATTGTTGTTCCTGAACATATATTATGAATGATTTCCTCACTAATGTTGTTGAATCAATATTATTCCAGAGTGTTTCTCATAAATTTAAGTCCCCAGGGACTGTTATTCTTCCCTGCTGCAATTCATGCAAGAAATGTATGACTTCCTCTAGGCCATCCGCACTTGACTTTCGTGGTCCATGCAGTCCAACAATTGTTGTATGTTCCAGGAATGGTCCATACACTCCAACCGTGGTCTACATTACCTTGTTGAAAGGCATCTTCATCGATCGCCTTTTTATCGTACAATAAACAACAAACTCCCAAAACTCTGAACAGTCACTTCAGCAAATTTTTTCCCAGGGGAAAAATTGCTTGGCCGTCATCAGGAATTTGCCCTTTTCTCCACTGTAGTGCAATCTCAGAGTTGGTATATTTAGTTAGGGGGGCATGGGGGGAAAAGCCTCCCATGTTGTAGGGTCTGAAAGTTTGTTTGTTTTTTGTTTGGCGAAGAGATTTTTTTTTCCCTGGGAGAAAAATTTGCTGAAGTGGCCATTCGAAGTTTTGGGAGTTTGCATTTTTATTCATTGATGAAGAGACATTTGAAAACATATTTCGATCAGGTAACATAGACCCCTCCAACAGTTGTTATATATTTTCCAGGAATGGCATACTTCTGTTGTATAATAACAGTGAGTAAATCAATAGCTGATCCAATGTTTCAGCATATGAATTACTACCTTAACATATATTCATCTTGCCCATTTTGTTGAAGATATCTTAGACTTGAAAGACCATTTTGAAACTCATAACACCTTGAAATATATTGGAATTCTGGACCATTATCTGTCATCTCTTCATGAGAATACCATGTCTTTCAAACACTGAATATACGTACATTAATATCTATGATAGCAGGTGTAATTATCAGCCAAACATCTTTAGATACTGTGAAGAAAAGTTAACACATATAAGATCATTTAAATTACTGTGCTTAAAAACAGTCAATACTGCCTTTATCCTGGAAAATGATTGCATTTTATAAGCTATAAGTTGCTATCTCTGATTTTAGATTCTATGCATAACATAAAGTAAGCAGATGTGCAGTGTATTTTCTGCTTGTGTTCTCATTCTATGCCAATACATTCCAACTCTAACTCTTTCTTTCACAGAGTCATAGATTGTTTCCTCTTAGATATTTTGAAATAAGACTCATGGATTTCTTGAAACATATGGTTTTCACCTACAATACAACTATGACCTTTCACCTTTAAAAAAAATTAAACCATGAATATAAGATGATGTTTTATTGAATGTAACAGTGTGGTGAAGCATCAGATGAAAATACTTTTGATTACGTAGCCAGCCTTGGTATGTGGCTTCTATTTATAAATGAATTTCTAGATCTTCTCCTGTAGTTGTTTTTAATTATTGCAGTTTTTCAGGCATCACTGGAATCTTGTGTAACAACTCAAGAGTACTTACAGATCTCCCTATCTATCTATCTATCTATCTATCTATCTATCTATCTATCTATCTATCTATCTATCTATCTTCTAGCAATTCTTCTTTACCATCACTCAGTTAAGGTCTACTTAACAAATTAGCAATGAATATAAATTTAACCAGTCAGTACTGCAAATCATATTTCTGATGTATTAACAGAATTCTTTGCACTCTTGTAGGTGCTATTTACAACTATTTTCTGAAAATACTCTAAAAAGGGCTTATGATTTATCTTCATTTCTGACAACTAAAGGCTATGGTGAGCACTTTTCTCTCAATCTATGCATATCTAGTTAAAGAATTGGGCATAGAGTTTGACACACAAGCAGTCAGTCTGTCCTTTTGCAGTGGAATTACTCCTAGCCCATTCTGGCTGGCATATACTTGAGGTAGTGTAAAGTGTAGGTGCACTAGAGGGTCTATATTATATTCTCGAAAGCTGACAATGTCGAATCTAACGTTGTCGACATGAGAATATCGAACGCTCAGAATCTCGAGTGTATAAATGGAAATCTCTGTAAGGGGAGATTTCCATTTACTGCAACATAGTGTGGTCTCGGAGTTGGTATATTTAAGTAGCAGGGGTGTGTGTGGGGGGTGCCCCCCTGCTTAAACTCATTAGCGTACTTTTTTCTTTTTTTTTTGTCTTTTTAAAAGGTCGATGTTTGAAGACATCGACCATATGGTGTCGACCATATGTTTTTCGATGTTTTCAAACGTTGATCTTATAATATAGACCCGCACTAGATAAAATTGTATAACTTGCTCTTCTATCACATTTTGTCTTGCCCAAACAGTGTTTTCAAAAGTACAATTATATCTGATAAATGATGTATGAACTTGGACAAGCATTACACCATCCCAAAAGCTGTAGCAATGATATCTTGCTGATCGAGTTACAATGGCAGATATTATTTCAGTGTCTGGCAGTGAGTCATCAGTAGTTAGAAGATTACTCAAGAGCTACTATGAGGATATCATAACTTTTGTCAAGCATATTTGTATTGCTTTACGAAAAACAAAACTCAATACAACAGAACACGTTTCATTGTGATTCTTTCAGTATCCCAACTCTAGCATCCCGCCTGTATGTAATGCATGTATATATTTTGTTTTGCCACCTGCTCAGTATATAATATCATGTATCTATTGTCTTTCAATGATTAAGCCAACCGTGATACTCTCTTTGTATGTAATATGTGCATATATTGCATTTTATGTTTCACTTTGTATATAATGTTGTGTATCTATTGTGCTTAATCCTGGGTCCAGTGGGATCAGTGCTCTAGCCTAGTTAATAAATTCAAAATAAATTAAAATTAAAATAAAATTACATAGGCAGATATAGGAATTTTGGACTCTATCAATAAATGTGTGGGGGTTGTACATGAACATGTGCACAATAAGGATGCCACAGGTAAGAGCTCCCCAAGAAAAGCATTCTTTTAATGCTAGTAAACATTCTCAGGTTTATGAGTGTATAATATTTAATGGTAAGATGGTGTATTAACTTCAGCCTTTCTAGTCTGTGAATGTGTTGTGAACTGAAGCTGCTATTTTGCCTAGGTTGAGAATGTTTCGAATCTTCCACACTGAGTAATAAAACAAAATGGTGGCTGACCATGTGGAAGTCTGAGAAAAGTTAAAGGTCATCAGGATAGCTTTGGATGGATTAGATCAACTAATGCATAGCGTGGTTTTGAACTTTTATCACACCATGTCCAATGACTTTTGCTGAAAGTTGAACAGTTGGAAAACAGAGCCCGATATAGCAATGTAAGAGTTAAAGGGCTATTGGCAGAGAATACAGAGGATTTGTAAAGAAAGATACAAATTTTGGGGTGGTCAGCATGATCCCGTTAAAGAATAAGCTCACTGTATTAACTCAAGATCTAAAACAAATGGTCTGCCTTATTTTATTTTAAGTGTCTGGATTATAAAGATCAGAAGATTCTACTCCACAGGGTTAGAAGCCTGGTACTAAGCTTAATATTGCTGGAAATACCATAAAACTTAAAGCAGACAATCGTTCATCCTTTTACTATAAAAGGAAATAGATGGTTACTTTTCTTTATGCTTGTAGAGGTTTGGGCTACAATGCCAGTTTGAGGTTTTCACTATCCTTATTTCTATGCTAAATAGCTCTCACATGTAGTACTGCATACTTCTACCAAGTCTCAAAGTTTCCTCAAAAATCATGGTGCATTGAATAATGGGACATATGCAAATGCATTAAGTACGAATGACAAGGGATAACATAAAAACAAAAGAAACAGGCCTGGCCTTTATAGTTCCTGCAAATCATGACTCAGAAAAGGGGGGGACACATGTCTAAGAATGGGAAAATGAATCCAAGGGGAAATATAACAATGCAGTGCTTATTTGATTCATATATTCAACAGAATAAGTATGATGCTTTGCCATCAGTTGAGTGGATGGTTCCAACCATAACATGACTTTTCCAATCCAGAGATTAATATGGAAAAAGTGAAACTATTGAAAATGTTTGGCATGATTCACCGGGTATGTTGTTGATAGGAGAAGAGCGGACTACTCCTTGATATTTTGTTATATGATATTGTGCCTTCCCACACTCGTACATCAGTTACTACCTCAGAGGTCCTAGAACAACTAATGACAGCCTCCAACATTTTACAACTGCTAGCATCACATGCCAAGACAGTCATTGATATAAATACAGTAATTATAATAACTGACTATAATTTGCCTAGTTCTTAATCTTTTATGTGGTCACAATATTCCAGTGCTACAAACTGCAGAGAACAAAATTCTACAATTCAACAACTCATTCAATCACTTTGAACACCATTGTAAAACAATTCAGAAGAAAAATGAATAACAACGAACAGGAAAACCTCAGTGCCCAGAATACACAACAGCAAAGTTGCAGCAACCAGTAATAAACAACCCAAAGGCATTGCTGAGTACCAGGAAAACAAGAGAGAGTGGACAATCTCAATAAGAAGTTTATTGAAGTAAAACAAAAAACACATAAAACATTTTAAATTCCTCACATTGTTTTTCATCCTAAAATCACGGACTTCACCAGATTCTGATGAAGTCTGTGATTTTAGAATGAAAAACGCAGTGAGGAAGTTAAAGCTTTTTATGTGTTTTTTGTTTTACTTTAATAAACTTTATATTGAGATTGTCCGCTCTCTCTCTTGTTTTCCTGGTGCTCAGCAGTGCCTTTGGGTTGTTTTTTTATCAGGAGAAAAATGACTTACCATCTCAGAGTGTATGAACGTACAGTTTCAATAACTAAAATGCCAAATGAAAGGCTGAATATTGTATTTCTACCAGACATTGAGGTATAGATTATTCTGGATAAAATAGAGCATATTCTTGAACAAGCTTTGTCTTTGTCATTCATAACAGTGCCTGGAAAGTGACCAAGGTTGAATGTCTTACCTAATCACTGTTTTAAAAGCCAGATGGGCACAGTGTTATTATACACATTATTGAACTCATTAGAGTAGGCCATTTCACACTTGATGCCTTGTTGGCTAAAGTGGTGATGTTTCTGAAACCCAATAAGAATAATGCCATACCTTTTAATAATCCACTGACACGTTTGTGACAAAATAATGTTAAAATATTTGCCAAAATGTTGGCACCAAGGCTGAAAACAGCCATAGCCTTCCCTGTTCCTAATAAATATATGAGATTGATTAAAAGATGGGTGGATGGGTCTGATGCCCTTAGGTTATAATTAAATCTACAAGTATATTGTCAAAAATAAGATGCACAAGCAGGAGCTTTGTTAGTTATTTAAAAAAAAGAGTTAAGACACATTGTAATGGCCTTTTATATGTGCTATGTTAGGAAAGTTGAGAATGCCAAAATATATATAGACTAGAGTAAATTAGAGTTCATAGGTTCATGCTAGGCTAATAACCACCAGGGTCTTTACAAGCCTAGCCAAGGAACCCAACTCAGTTTTGTCCCAGAGATTCTTGGAAGCCTATATGCTGGCATATATCAGTAAGGAGATAGCTAAGGGTTTTGGGTGGGGGTATGTTAGTTGGGGATTAATTTGCTTACTGTCAACCTCTGTCCATCAAAGACATGGGGTCCAGATCAGGCGTGAATTTGCAATTTCCCATCCAATGATCAAGACTTCTTTTCAACAGGGTCAGGGATGAACTTTGCTTCACATAGATGGGAAGCTTATTCCATAATGGAGGGATCCATTGAGACACATATTGGTCTGTCCAACATGTAATATTGATGTTGCAGACAAAGTTCAGATCCTTGGTTCTATTGTTTCTGGTACTGTTTGTCTTGCAGATGTGCAGGAGATCCATCCAAGCTGGATCTGAAGATGCCCTAGTTCCTAGGGTCACTTGATAATCCACCCTTATAAAGATGGATGATCATTGCAGCCCTCCATTTATCTGGCATGTAACCAGTTTTGAGGATGTAGTCGAAGAGTGCTTCAAGTGGTCCTGCTAAGGCATGATTTAGACTATTTAGGAGTCAACTAAATTATTTTATTCAACTTCCAAACATCTTGTATATGCTAATGAAATACTGTGTGCTCCTTCTTTAAAATGTGACACTCATGAAGAGTGAATTTTATCACCACACCTGTTTGTGATAACTGCTGTAGTCATGTATATATATATATATATATATATATATATATATATATATATATATATATGTGTGTGTGTGTGTGTGTGTGTGTGTGTGTGTGTGTGTGTGTGTGTGTGTGTGTGTGTGTGACTACAGTTTAAGTGCAGACATCATGATATCTGTGATCGAGGCCTGGGATTTTATCTCTCACTCTTTCCCTGTCTCTTTCTCCTCGGTTTACAGATGAATGTGTTATATGGCTAAATATTCCTGGGGCTCAGGTAGAAGTAATTAAGAATACTCTGAATGAAGTACTAGTAACTACTGGACTTAACTTTAACATTGGCAAGATTTTTTTTTATTGTCTCAGATGATTGTCTCTTTAGATCATTACACTCATCTGAAGTCCCTAAGGGATTCCCAGTTAAGATTACTACAGAGATTATATGTTTATCTTTTAATTTATGTATGAAAATAGAACATGTGGTTGAGAGCAATGTAATACCTGTCTTTTTTCTTAATCAGCAAGGAGTTGCACAGTCGGTTAACGTTATTGTTACCCTTCCTCAGTAGAATACGAGTGGTTATGATGTTAGTTCTTCCAAGAATATTTTTTTTATTTATACCACCTAAAATTTACAATATTTTCAAAATATGTCAAAAGCATTCAAAAGCAGATATGGCATTTTATATGGAGTGATAAAAAATACAGAATTAATTGGAGTGAATGTTATATACAGAAAATGAATCTTGCAGTTTAGTTTACCAAATTTGTATGAGTATGGGGTGGTCATTATTCATGGGCATTTAACAGAAAAAGAGAGTCAAATTACATCCTATGAGGGCAATATCAAACTTAGCGATGAATTCACTGTTTCTACCAAATATTATATGCTCACTGTTAAAAATACAGGATCCATGTGGTATAGAAACATGGTTTGAAATAAGAGATGGGAATGCAAATTGTCGATTTAATCCTGTTTGTGGAATAATTGTCATTGTAAATAACATCTGCCCACAGACATACACAAGCAAATCTGTCAGGTATGTTGGATTATTCTGAGACTATGATCTGGTACAACAGTTGATATATTTTGGTTTTAAAAACACACTTCAGGGTAATTGACCCAAAGTTTTAAGTTTATTGCTAAAGTATGAAAACATTATACATATAAACTTTGTTAGCAGCATATAAATTAAATATAAACTTTTGAAGGTAGATTTAGACATATCTTACACTCTGCTCCAGTGTCAAGCTCACATGTAACTTATTGGCTATTAATATACAGCTTTATAAACAAACCTTCTTTCCTACTTATATTTTAGGCTTTCTGTTACATTTCACATTTCTGTAAACTTTATTATTGTCTTTTCCATGACAGTATTCACAAGCATGCTCTACAAAATGCATCCCCAGAGTGTTCACAAGCATTTTGCCTTTACATTAGGATCTGTCTCTGGCATTTTAATATTCTGTTTGTGTGACTTCATTTAAGTTAATGAAGCATTATTATAGCAATAACCCACGCCTGGGTGTGGGTAATGCTAGATTTACCCACGGTTGGCGTGGTTTGGTCCCGAGGGACCAAACAAAGCCAACCGTGGGTAAATATAGCAATAACCCACACCCAGAAGTGGGTTATTGCTATTATACCATGACATTATTTAAGAAAAGAAACTATTACTTTTCTTAAATAATGGCATAGTATAATGCCTGTTTGCTGCCCTTCCGCAGATGTCTGGCATCCGCGGCAGTTCTGATGTACTGCGCGCCTGCGCAGTACATCAGAGCTGTGGGCAAAAGCAACGGAGAAAGCAAGATCTCTGTTGCTTTTTTTTTAGTGTTTCGCTATGTTAAATGGGTTTAACATAGCGAGACAGCTTGTTCATGGCTTTCAGGTGTTGGCAAACTACACAGAAAAACATGGGTGCCATTCATTGTAATGGCCTGCAATCACAGAGGGCTGATTCATGGTCCAGTCCATGTGCCAAAGCTGTCTTTAGGCTGACCATTGAGAAAAATGCCCCCTTCAGTATCTACTTGTCCATACAGCTGACAACTTGCATGCCCACAATGTTTTCTTATTAAGAGAATCAAGGGCCTAAATTATAAAATATTGCAGGCCATGTCAAAGACTTGTCTCTCTTCTCCGTGTCATACAGGCCAGTGAGGGATGAAAACTTGCTAAAGACATTTCAATCTCTTTTTATAACATGAATAGAACATGTTGGAAGGATAGATATAGGTCACAGAGAATACCACATTTTTGGAATTGTCTTCCTCTCCACATAAAGGAAAGTACATATCTTACACTATTCAAATGTAATTTCAAGGAAAGGATGAGTGACCACAAATTCCTCCATGGTTTAGCATATTTGTAAATGTTCTGCTCATCTCTGGGGTACTCTTACTTAAATCAAAAAGACTAAAAACTTCATCAGAATGCATGGCTTGGCTTCTAAAGATCCTCATATATCAATAATCTAGTAAGCACTTGTGAAACCATGAAACTATGACTGATTCATAAAGGCACCCACATACAACAGAGCAAGTGGTACCCACCTGAGTGCTTGCACTCCTCCTTGAGCTCAGGTGACTTGCATATGGTGTTGTACACCATAATCCAGTCAATCACAAACATTCGAACCATGGAATGCACTATCAAGCAGAGTCCAAGAATTATAAGTATCAAGCTGTAGAAGTGCAGTACTCAATTTTACAGCCCAGCATAGCTAGTGGTACCGTGCTACACTACATAACACAGTTAACCAACTCTAGCAACACTGCAGACTCCAAAGAAAATGTCCTTTTGTTGAAGAGATGCAGTGGTCTTTCTATTGTTCAGTACAGTGCACACAAGCAGTTTGCATCAACCAAACCTGGTCTACCCACCATGTAGTGATGCACTGGAGCTCCTGCCTATGGGAGCAGTCATTCAGCTAGATTGTCTCAATCAGCATAGACATAGTTGGCTTTAGGCACCAGAGAACCCTGCAGTCGCTGGGGGTGCCCCTGTTCCTGAGGGGCCCCCAACCACAGCAAGTTATCTTACCTTGATATTTTGTAACATATCTGTTATACTAACAAAAGCCAGTACATCAATCTTATATACTTAATAAACCAGGTGGGTAATAATGCTTATTTATATCTCCTTTAAAATTCAAACATATCTTTGCTTATAGTAACAGTGTTTGATCAAGCATGAGCCTTCACAATTCCATTCAACATATTTTACCATTAACATAGTGCCCATGGCTTAGTTAAACCCTGCTGGTGGACATTCTCTACACTAAAAATAAAAGCATAGCCAGCTTTAAGTACCTGCAATACCTGTGGCTACAAGGGGGCCCCCTAAATCATCCTTTACTGTGTGGAGGCCCCACAAAAGCTGCTGCTGGTTGGGGAAAATGAGGAGAAAAATGTATTAATTTCCTGATTATTCTGTTTAACCTGAACAGGGCTGTGATATGACCCTGTTAGGATAAAGCTGATAATGAACATAAGTAAGGTAAGCACTAGAGAAATCAGCAGCCCAGAGTGACCAGGGTCCATGCATACCTTGGATTTTAAGAAAAGCTAATACTTCTGATCTATCATGGCTTAGTGGTAAATAACTTCAGCTATGGTGTGCAGGGTCCTTGGTTCGAGTCTTGCAGAGGCTGTTTATTTTGGGTGGGAGGTTGGCATAGTAGTTAAGGTGTTTACCTTACATACACAAGGTGCAGGGTTCAATTCTCACATGGGGTAATTGGCTAGGCTTTAAATGGCCCACAAGGGCAGGTAGCCTAGTACTGCTCTATGAACATATGAACCTATGATCTTCAGGGTTGGTTTTCTCTTTTACGGAGTTTTATAAATACTTGCAGAATACCAGATACTGTAACTCTCAACTTCTTCACTGAAGAATTCAGCACAATACCAATAATAGCAGAATAAAGGCACAAAATCAGGAACACATTTTAAACATTACTCTGATTCAATAAAAATAATAGAATAACACCTTTTGTATCAACATGTTTTTTTTTTTGGACATTAAGGCAAACACCTTAACATGAAACCCCCCAACAGGCTGAGGAGAAGGGGGAGAACATCGGAGGTTGCTGTGTATACAACTCGTCTGGCCAAAACCTGCACCTTGGGACCATCAAAGTTTCACCATACACCAACCGCCCCAAAGTAGCTACACTTGCGCAAGAAAGGGCATCGGGTATCCATTGTCATCAACCACACCCACCCCTTAAGAGGCAAGCATGTTACGATGCATCGGCCAACCATCAAAATGCAGTTCACCCTAGGCAACTTATATCCTGGAATTACTTCAACTTGGACCCAATTGCCATAACCTGTGGATCAAGCCCAAATATTCACTCAAACAAAAGTTCCTGGAATAACACCAACCACCCACATATGGAACAACAACTACCCAAATAGTCTCTGGAAACAGAACATACTTGATCTCATCATCACAAAAGTCTCATGCCTCACGGTGTCAGAGAACATAACAACTAGTATCCATCCCCACAAGAGGAACCATCCGTCTGATAGAATCATCACTCTACCAGAGAGAACCTTTCTCACAACGATCAAGACCTCACTGGTGAGATCTGGATCTCAAAAATCGACCTTGGCCACCCTCGTCCCGCCCCCACCCCCTATAGATTACTCCACAACAAAGAATTTCTCACTTCTCGCGCAGTGCACCAGCAGAGCAGTGTGCAGAAAACAGGAGACTCTGAGCCAATCAGGCACATTACTCCAGCCCAAATGACACTTGCCAAGCAAACAAACTAGCATAAACAGGGCTGCTCTACTACAAAAAAGGCAAGCTACAAGAAAGAGCTTGATCCAAAAAAGGAAAGCTAGAAAAGGCTTATATAACAAAAACTAAAGATAAAAAGCTAAATCATACAAAAAAAAGCTGAGGACTCAAAATAAGACACCGCTTGATCAGAGCTAAAAAAAGCCAACCTTCCAGGAAACTCCCAGATATGCTCAGAATTTAGCTATAAAATTGTGAAGATTACTGATCCTACAGACATTGCCAACAGAAACCTAGACATTGCCAGTAATATGCTCAGACACAGTTCAGGACAGATATCTATTATTGATCCCAGACCCCCTCAACATACTCCCTGACAGGTCTCTAAACTTCTCTCTCCCACAAAGGAGCCATAACTATCCCCAAATGATTGTAGCCTCATGGCTGTAACGCCCTGGTGAGTCCCGTTTCACCATCAGAAGAACACAATCCACTCCCTCAACATAGAATTAGCGCTAGTTGCACAGCTACTTAAACGAGGGAATTAAGGATACACTTAGGACCGAGGCGACCCCTCCCACGGGCCGGGATATCGCACTCCACCTGAAAACACAGCCCTCCTGGAAATTACCACCCAGGCGCATACAAAGGATCATAAATTACATATGATAAATCATAACAAGCTTTGGCTTTTGGAAGGTTTGGATCATTTGAGATTTCATAACACTTGTATTTGCACGGTGTCAGAACAGATCAAACAGTCAAAAACATTCAGAGATAGCAGAAAGGCCACCAAGGCCTCTGATGACAGTCACCAAGGCCATTGATGAGGTACTCCCACACCATAATACCTAGACATACATCACACAAAACCCCAAAAACTACAAGAGAAAAACTCAAACACACAACAACGACAGTAGCACATTACAAGATGGGTTGGTTTACAAGAGCCAAGAACAGAGGGGTCACAAAGCTACTCACAAGGGACTCTGAAGCCTGTGTCCAGGGGGAGTCCCACAGCCACTTTTCCTGGGCTCTACTTACAACAAGCATCTAAAATGACAAGGGACAAGCAAGACATGGAGGAATATGGTTGACAAAGTGCCAGATCAGCTAAACTCCCACCCGAAGGATATCTGGGTCCTTCACAGATACTAACTGGAAGGGTCAGACATAAATAGATAACTGGAAGTTAAGTCAAATGAATTGAAGCAATGCCTCAATACCAAACCCACCCCCTTCTCGGCCCTAAAATAGGTCACCCCAGCAGAACCCAGAATTAGGGACCCCTGAACACAGAAGAAGTTCATTCCTAGGAAAGCCACCTTGAGTCTATGCTATTATACAGTCATTAGGCTAAAGCATCCCACTGACCATCTACTGCAGATCCAGATCTCACATCCTCATCATCCAGTACTCATCACTCATACTCCAATGACCATCCATGATTGAGACCAGAATGTACCATCAGCCCCCATTCGACCTGTGCACACTTAGCAGCATTCGAGAAAAAACAAAAAGGGGTCTAAAAATCTCAAAAAAAAAATAAATCTGTTATATCCTGCCCGAATGCCCAAGAACATTCAGTTATATTCATATGCCTCCTGGCGCATCGCTTGCTCAATGGGGACCACAAGACACATTCACCATGCAAATGAAAACCCATCAAAATAAAAATATGTCAACCCCCAGAGCCACAAGGGCTCAGACTTAAACCTAGCAGGAGACTTTAAGGATAGATCGGTTATTAGGACATGCTCTGCCCAGACACAAAATCAAAGTTTGTGGATGAAAATCCATCAAAAAAGCACCCGCGGGCCTTGTTCTTGCTGGCCTTGTTTGATGGATGGGGGGAGATGCAGATGGGAGACAGGGTTTACCCAGTGTCACTGCTAGCACAGCTACATAATAAAGCATAGTTTCTTGGCCTAAAAGGGAGGCGGGCGGAAGCCACACTATGAAGGGGCTGAGCTTATAAATGCCCTCGGGCAGATAGCCTAGTATGAACCTATGAACCTATGAACCTAAAAGTCTGTCTGGATTTATTGACTGCTGTAATCCCGAATAATTTGCAAGCAAATCAAACTTGTTAGAAAGGATAGAACAAAATTATGTGCAAAATCAGGGAAGGTCTGTGAAATCAGGGACAGTGACAGGTTTTCATTACTCCTCAATGAGGTAAATAAAAGTGACCTATCCCTGCTGCTGTTTGATGACTGCTTAACAGCAGTCACTGATCTGGTGTGCTGGTACCAGTGTTGCACAATGTATTGCTGAAATAAGTACAAAACTAGTATTGCTATGGCTTATGCTTGTGTGTGTGTGTGTGTGTGTGTGTGTGTGTGTGTGTGTGTGTGTGTGTGTGTGTGTGTGTGTGTGTGTGTGTGTGTTTGTAAAAATGTTAGAGTTTTATCTGTGCACACACACAGTAATGCCAGAACACATAAATTATTATTCTGTGTATCAGTAAAAACTGTAGCTAACAAGAAATTATATTTCAAAAGTAAGTCATAAAATGTATCCCAGAACATTCAGACACTTAGATCTTCTAAGACTCTGGGGTATCCCTACTCCCCAGAATGTGTAAATGGATAGAGAGAGCTCTCTTAATCATCACTGACTGTGTGGGGGCCCGCAGATACTGTTATTTGAAGAAAAATGAGAAGAAAAAATATATCAATTTTTTGATTATGCACTTTAACCTGAACAGGGCTGTGATATGACCCTGTTAGGATAAAGCTGATAATGGCCTCTGCTGTCAACTGCACCCATTCTAAAACCAGCCCCATTTGGATGTGTGTGTACAGAAAGCTGATGTAGGTTACATGGGGGGGGGGGCAGTGGTATTATTCCTCACAGTCAAATCATAGAGGTGTGCACATGAGGTCATTAAAGCTTGTGTTTGGGTTGAGGACAGTGTGGTCATTGTTTCTTTTACTTTTCTCACAGACCTCAGAGATGTATAAAGAAGATTACTACAGCTTGTGTAGGAAAAACAAAGTAGAATATGTTACTGTAATCATTATTTTTCACTTTCCTCACAATCACACTTAGGACACAAATATAGGTGGCTGCCTTTGACAGTTGAGCCGTGAGGAGATGTATTAGGTTTTACCTCATATCATGCGTTCCGGCCCCAAAACACGGACCACACCACAAAAGGAGGGGGTGTATCCATATTCATAAAGGATACCCACACCTCCAGGTTGGTGGCAACGCACGAAGCTTCGGAAACCATCCAGGTGCAACTAACCATAGGCAAAACTGCTCTACAAATTGTAGCATGCTACAGGCCACCCTCTCAAACTCAGGAACCCCACACAGCCTTCCTGAAGACACTGGAGGGTATAAATGTATCTCCAAACACCATCATATTGGGTGACTTCAACTACCTGAATATAGACTGGGAACATTACTCAAGCCCTAACTTTCTAGCCCAACGGTTCTTGGATTTTATAAATTTTATAAATTCAAATGCCATGGAACAGCTAGTCACTGTTCCCACGAGAGGAGAAAATCTACTAGATCTCATTATCACAAACATGGGGACAAAATGCTCCACACCAGAAGTATATCCCTCATTGGTGAGATCTGATTATAAACTAATCTCACTGGAAATCCACATCCCGCCCCCACCCCAAACAAAAAAGACCACAGTGAAGAACTTCTCTAAAGCAAACTTCACACTACTCAAGACTGGTGTGGTATCCTTCAAGGCCCCTGAGCCAGTGGAAACCACAACCCAAGCTGGAAGCCCTTACAAATGCCTTCTATGAACACCTCCAGGACTGCATGGATCAGGCAATCCCAAATAAAACCAAGACTCTTTCCACAAAGGGCAAACATCCAGTCTGGTGGACCCCAGCCATTAACAAACTTTACAATAAGAGGAGAAAGCTATTACATGATAGAACAAAATCCATAAAAGGGAAGTCACCCCTGATCATTATTAGTAAAAAATACGAGCACTCATAAAATCAACTAAGGCCAATTTTGAGAGAAAAATTGCCATGGATTCAAAGGACAATCATAAGGCCTTTTTCAGCTATGTTAGGAACCTGGGTGGAAACTCCCAGATATGCTCAGAATTAGTCCAAAATGACACAAAAATCACTGAACCCACAGACATTGCCAACATACTGGCAGATAGGTTCAGTGCAAACTTCACCCCTCTCCCCTAAAGGAGAGATAACTATCCCAGCGGAGTGTAGTCTCCCAGACATCTCAAATGCGCAGGTGAAAGCTGCTCTCTCTAAAGCTAAAAACACAGCATCAATGGGACCGGATGGTGTCCCCGGCTGTGTGCTACACAAGCTAAATGAGGAATTAAACCCGCACATAAGGCAGCTGTTTAATCTCAGCCTTACCACAGGATACGTGCCCAAGGAGTGGCGTACGGCAACTGTGGTCCCACTCCACAAAGGTGGTGCCTCTACAGACCCTGGTAATTACTGCCCCATAAGCTTAACAAGTCTAGTCTGCAAAGCTATGGAGAGGATCATAATGGAGCTCATAAACAAAGATATAGGGCACTTGCAGACATTGGACCTGACCCAGTTTGGCTTCGTCAAGGGCAGATCATGCCTTTTGAACTTGGCAAAGGCTTTCGACACAATACCCCACTCGGGTATTGTAGAAAAACTTACCAGCTTAAATGTAAACCCATATGTCACAAGATGGGTTGCAAACTGGCTTAAGGACAGAACCCACAGGGTTAGAGTTGCTGGCGCTATGTCAGACTCCAAGCCGGTCACAAGTGGTGTCCCACAGGGCTCGGTCCTTGGCCCCCTATTGTTCGGCATCTACTTCTCAGAAGTACAGGCCAACATGGGAGGACTTTGGCTGACAAAGTTTGCAGACAACTGCAAACTGGGCGCCATAGTGGAAAGTGCATCGGACACGGATATCCTTCAGAAGGGACTCACAGAAACAGATAGCTGGTGCCAGAGCCATGGCCTGAAGTTAAACGCCAAAAAATGTATAATCATACCCTTCGGGAAAAACAAGGTATCCCCAAGTTACCATATAGGTGGCAATCCACTAAGCACAGAAGAGGTTATCAGGGACCTAGGGACCCAGGTTGACAGTGGCCTTTCTTTTGACACTCACATTGCTAAAGTGGTTAGAAAGACCTTCTACATTGCCCACCTGATCACGAAGGGATTCACATCCAGATCTGGTGAGGTGATTGTTCCCCTGTACTCTTCACTTATCAGACCAATGATCAAGTACAATGCCCCATTCGGGATGTATCTCACCCGACATCTGCAGCAATTGGAGAGACCCCAAAAGTTCCTCACCAAAAGGATAAAGGGACTCCAAAATCTGTCATATGCTGCCAGATTGAAGAAACTCCAGCTCTATTCAGTCACATACTGTCTGCTCAGAGGTGACATGTGCCTGACATACAAGGCCATGTCCAACCCGGAATTAATGGACATGCTCCACCTCAAAAATTCAAATCCACCAAAACCACTAAAGCAAGCGACTTAAACCTTAGCACGGATATAAATAGGACGTGCTGGAGGGATAGATTTATCACTCAGAGACTCCCTATGCTGTGGAATAAAATCCCAGTCCATGTGAGGCAGAGCACCTCGCTGGCTCTGTTCAAGAGAAATCTTGACCTGTGGATGGGAGATCGTAGGTTTACCCCGGGAATCATCTCTGTGTCACTGCTGGACAGAGGCACAACAAACTAATGGGCACAGTATTTTTTCATATAAGGGGTGGCGTAAGCCACAAAACTTTGGGCTAGGCTTATAAATGCCTTAGGGCAGATAGCCTAGTATAAACCTATGAACCTATGAACCTATTATGTATATGTATATCAGCAGTCCCTTGAAATACATGACTGTGGCAATTTGAACCTCTGCCTTCATTCCAGTCTAACACCAGACGAATGCATAAGCAGTCTTTTGGAAGGGTCTGGGAGTTAGGCAGTTCCCATATAGGACCTGTGTATCCAGACAACAAAGGGTTGTTAGTTTATTGTGAGCTACTGTTTTGTCATCTTTGAACATTAAGCCTTTGGTACAACTTATATCCTCCTTGAAAGAAAAAAATAAAACTGAAATACTTTTCTTATTTCCTAAATGGTTATTACGGTAGTGTTTTTGGTCAGGAAATGTATGTTGAAAGGATGCAATGAAAACTAAAGCTGAAAAGCAACACAATTTCTTTACTTAATCATAATTAATTAAACAATTTCTGTTCAAGCCATTACTGGATGAAAAGGTGTGTAAAAAGAAAAAAACTTTAAAATGCACTTCAGAGCATGTAGAAAGTTATAGCTTCTTGAAAAAAGTTGAAAAGTAAAGCAAAATGTGAGAAAAGGAAGAAAACAAGTAATGTGTGTGGTATGGGAAGCCCAAGATGGGGAGGGGGGATGAGGAAGACTGGAGGCTATTGTGTGTATGGGGGAGGTCTAAAACAGTAGGCCTAGGGCACCATTTCACCAAAGTCCAGACCTGTACATAGAGTTGCTGCAATATGTCATTGCTGCAACTAAATGCCAGTAACTGTAAATGTCCCTTTTTTGTGAGATGGACCAATGCAGTGTAGTACACAAGTCTTGTAATGTAAGAATATTGTAGCTAAAGGTCAGCCTGTGTGTACTACTCCTAAAAGTGTGCAGCATGAACTAAAAGGCTGTTTAGGAAGGGTGGCAGTGACAGGGCGATACATAGACTGGAAGTTCCTGGGAGGCCTCCAGTTTGACATCTGCTGGGGGCCCCCAAAATTTTAACACCGGCTCTGACTGAGTATAGATGTTAATGGGATACCCTCTACAATCATGATCAGTGAGGTATACCTTTTCAGCGATCTCTCTTGGGAGAATAGAGGAATATGTTTTATTTTGATTTTTTTTTTTTTGTCTTTTACATATTTATTTTTTTATATTTTATTAAATTTTTAATAAGTTTCACACTGTTTTACAAGATCTTGTGTGATTCTGTCATGTTACTGGAATTAATGTGGTATCAATTACTTATTCATGATACATCGACTCCTATTGGGTTATTTGAATTTTCATTTGACTATTTAATTGTCACTTAGATGTTTGTTAACTCATTCTGATGAAGTTTTTGACGAAACGTGAAGCTTACTGTCTGTACGTCTTGGTCATTTTTATTAAACTGTGAGATTGTGATTATTGCTCGACTTGCTTTGTTGCTGACTACAACAATACAGCTGTATAAAGTTTCAGCCCTAATTTTGCACTTAAGCTGGGTTCTGGTGCATGGTTTTGTTTACAAGTTTTTTTTCTGCACCTTCCATTTCTGCTGAGAATAGAGGACTGCATGTAGCAAATCTCAACATTAAGCGAGAGCTGTGACCCTTGCAACTATAACACTTTTTAACTATGCCGCCTTTTCATTTGGTGGCAGAACATTTAGAGATAATCATACAAGACAGAATACAAACATTAATATAGAAAGCAAGGCACATCACAGAAAGAAACCTCCATACTTGGATGCTGCATGTTTGTTTTTCAGTACCAGTATATGTTGTTCACCAATATGTAATTTACTGGCGATATTCTGTCAGATGAAAAATTAATATTACAAATGCTGAGGCATACCATGCAGTTCTGCTGAGCAGTATTCATCATATGAGTGCCTTATGAAATATTGAATATTGAAAAGAGCAAACATAAAAAAGTGATCATTTCAAATCTAAAATAACTGAAAATATGCAAAAGTAAAACTATTTTTTTTCAGGGGAGGAAGCTCCCTACACCTCCTCTACCCCTTGCTAATTATATATATATATATATATATATATATATATATATATATATGGGTCTACTTGATATGGTCGACAGTTCATATGGTCGAAACTCATTTGGTCGATGGCTCATTTGGTCGGCAACCAGTATTTAAGGCACTTAACAGGGATTTGCCCCCCTCCCCAAAGTTGTGCAACCCTGGAGCTGATATATATAGTTAGGGGGGTGTGGGGGGCACAGTCCCCCACAATGAGGGGTGTGGGGGTGAAGCCCCCCACTAATATTCATTTAATAGTCATTTAAAACATGAAAATACAACAAAAACTAAACATTTTAAACGGATATGGGAGGGGGGCTTCGACCCCCACACCCGCCATTGTGGGGGACTGTGCCCCCCACAATCCCCTAACTATATATATCAACTCCAGGGTCACACAAGTTTAGGGAGGGGGGCAAATCCCTGTTAAGTGCCTTGAATACTGATTGTCGACACACCATTCCACACCAAACTGGGTATGTGTATTCACAATTAATTCCTATGGACATTTGTCCTGTTGGTTTATACATATCTGCATGTACGTTGATGCATGTGCCCTGTTCACATATCCAAACCTGATGGCCTGTTGCACCAATCAACCCTGCATGCTGTTGGAACGTCCACTGTTGTTCTAAATATGCATGTGTTATGCTTGCTGTTCAACGTTTGGAATTCATGTGTGTTTGGTTAATGAGAATACTAATGCATGTTGTTACAACTAATTTGGAATGGTGTTGTTTGTTACTAACCCAAAATGTCATTAAATACTGCTAAACATAGGACAACTGGGAAGGCGGGTCACAGCGTACCCACCTCTTACACCTCATCTGGCAATTGCACCTGGCACCAGTGCCCAGCTCGGGACCTCCTCCTCTGGTGGCCCTGTGCCACCTTCAGGTGGAAGCGCTGCAGGGGATGGGGCTAGCCCCCCCCCTCTGCAAGCGTGGCAGGAGGAGAGCCTCCACTCACCCTCCAAAGGGTCCGGGCTGTGGTGCGTAGTGAGATCAGGCGTTCTGTGACTGATCCCCTACGCCAGCTTGAGGAGAGAGTGGCGCAGCTCATGGGTGTGCCTGCCCTTCATATCCAGCCCCCAACACAGCCTCAGTGTGGGCTGTGAAGGTGCAGTGGTAACTGCCCATGGGTGGGGATCTCAGTTCCACTGTTGCCATCTGTGGGCTTATGGGCTTGTGATATCCAAACATCCATCCCTGTCAATTGTGTTTACCCACCACATGTGTCATACTCCACCCCTGTATGCGTCTTGTTTGTCTTGCCAGTTAACCTCCCCAACCCACCTCCCCCAATATTCCTACTTTCTTCACCTCACATTCCACTCTTACCTGAAAAAAAAAAAAGGGCAATCTGTACCCGCAAAAAAATTACGCCCCATACATAGCTGCCCATTTCGCACACATGTCTGCTGGACATGTAAACTGATAATTAGAATTGGCTGTACAACATACTATGTTGTCCTCACCCCTCTCTCACGGGTGGAAGGTTTCAAATCTCACTCTAAATTTCAAACATATGTGCAGCTGTTGCTGGTAAAGAATTGGGCAGCTATGGGCCTTCCCTACATCCTTCCTACACATCCCAAGCTTGTTTTCCTACTGTCCTACCCTCTTTGTGTCCTCTTTTTCATCACTTTCCTATTTCCCCATTTTCTTTTCTTTAAAAGAAATTAGTGCGGGTGTTAGCGGGAGTAAGCACTTTTAAGCAGTAGTCAGCGGGTGTGCGCTTAGCTAAGCATAGATAAGCGTAGCTAAGCATCGCGCAAACCTGTGCAAACCCGCTTACAACTGCTTAAAAGTGCCTTAGTCACTCTGTATGACAAGGCCCTTGTACTGCTCAGCAGCAAAATAAAATATCATTGTCAGTCCCAAACCCCACACCTTGGACTCACCAGTCTGCATGACATACCACTAAGCCAAAGCAGATATACAATAACGTGGTGCTGCAAGAAATATAACATGCATTAAAAGGAGTGAATGTAAAGGGAAAATAGGAAAGCCAGAGCAATACATTTCAAGACAGACAGAAATATAACATGCATTAAAAGGAGTGACTGTAAAGAGAAAATAGGAAAGCCAGAGCAATACATTTCAAGACAGAGAGATATATAACATGCATTAAAAGGAGTGAATGTAAAGGGGAAGTAGGAAAGCCAGAGCATTACATTGCAAGAAAGAAATGTAACATACATTAAAAGGAGTGAATGTAAAGGGAAAATAGAAAAGCCAGAGCAATACATTTCAAGACAGACAGAAATATAACATGCATTAAAAGGAGTGAATGTAAATGGGGAATAGGAAAGCCAGAGCATTACATTGCAAGAAAGAAATGTAACATGCATTAAAAGGAGTGAATGTAAAGGGAAAATAGGAAAGCCAGAGCAATACATTTCAAGACAGACAGAAATATAACATGCATTAAAAGGAGTGAATGTAAAGGGGAAATAGGAAAGCCAGAGCATTACATTGCAAGAAAGAAATGTAACATGCATTAAAAGGAGTGAATGTAAAGGGAATATAGGAAAGCCAGAGCAATACATTGGAATAACCACTTTTGTATGCTAGTTAATTTCCTAATTCCAAAGGAAAGTACATACTCCCATCTATCCAGTGTTAGCATTAGGAGGTGTGAGTAAACTGACACACTGAGAACAGTGTACTGGAAGAAGCAACAGTCAGGTTTCAGTACAACATGCATTTCACTGGCTACACCCCAGCTGCAGATATGAGACATATACCAACCTTCTGACTCACACAACAGTGTCCACAACAAACAAGCATGGTCCCCACCTTGCAAAACAGAAAGGCCTACGCCTACCTAACCTATCATTATATACCAGTGTCCTGAAATCACAGTGAGAACTGCAATTAGCACACAGCAGGCTACATGCAATTACTAAATGGTGGGCACCAATTGGTGCAGAGGCCATCACATGCACATGTGCAGATACCTACAAAAGCAGCCTGTACTTGCTGTCCACACATGCAATAATATCATTGCAGCATATGGAGAGAGAGAGAGAGCAAGCAAGCGAGAGAGAGAGAGAGAGAGAGAGAGACAGACAGACAAACAAACAAACACAAACAAACGAACAAACAGAGGTGTTTGGAGACACCAAAAAAAAAATATTTAAAAAGAGAAATAAACGTCAACAGGTACAACAGACAGAGGTAAGAAATACAAAGGTAAGGTATGCAACAGATATGCATTTGGTGGGATGCGAATGATGTGCCTGAAGGGTACTGTACATACAGTGAACCATCCATATTTGAGCGCACATCTTTATGTAAATGCATATGTGCATAGGGCAAGGGACATACTGAAACTGTTAGTGAAGGCTAGACATATATATGTAGTTGAAGGTTGCTATGTGCACATATCTATGTAGGTTGTAGTGTGTGGCATTGAAAACAGCAAGCAGTGCAGTCATATGTCATGTGGTGGTTAAATGCTGTGGGACTGAGACAGTGAGGCCTGCTACAGCTATATGGCCTGAGGACAGCAAAATGCATTCCGCACAACACTGTGCAATATTGTTACAAAATTGTATGTCTCGCAACTGTTTAATGATTGATATTCCCAACATGAAAGGTGGCCAGTATATGTGCCTATATGTGCATGTATATGTACAGCAATGGATGTTTACAAGTATGTGTATATATACCTGTATATATGTATATATATATATATATATATATATATATATATACATATATAGAGAGAGTGAGATATATATGTATATATGTATATATGTATATCTATATATATATATATATATATATATATATATATATATATATATATAGATATATATATATATATATGTATATAGATATATAGATATGTACATATATAAATATATATAGAGATATATAGATATATACAGATATATATTCATAGGTTCATAGGTCATAGGTTCATACTAGGCTATCTGCCCTAGGGCATTTATAAGCCTAGCCAGAGTGTGTGTGGCTTTCACCACCCCTTAGAATGAGAATACTATACCCATTAGTTTGCTGTGCCTCTGTCCAGCAGTGATACAGAGATGATTCCCGGGGTAAACCTACGATCTCCCATCCACTCGTCAAGATTTTTCTTGAACAGAGTCAGTGAGGGGCTCTGCCTCACATGGACTGGGATTCTGTTCCATAGTGTAACGAGTCTCTGGGTGATGAATCTGTCCCTCCAGCACGTCGTATTTATATCTGTGTTGAGGTTTAAGTCTCTTACTCTCGTGGCTCTGGTGGATTTGGATTTTTTGAGGTGGAGCATGTCCATTAATTCCGGGTTGGACATGGCCTTGTATGTCAGGCACAGATCACCTCTGAGCAGACGGTATACGACTGAATAGAGCTGGAGTTTCTTCAGTCGGGCATCGTATGACATATGTTTGAGCCCCTTTATCCTTTTGGTGAGGAACTTTTGGGGTCTTTCCAACTGCTGCAGGTGTCGGGTAAGGTACATGCCGAATGGGGCATTGTACTCAATCATTGGTCTGATAAGAGAAGAGTACAGGGGTACAATGACCTCTCCTGATCTGGATGTGAATCCCTTCATGATCAGGTGGGCAATGTAGAAGGTCTTCCTAATCACTTTGGCAATTGATATATCCGGATATATATATATAGGTATGTAAATATATATATATATAGAGAGAGAGAGAGAGATAGATATATAGATATGTGTATATATATATATATATATATATATATATATATATATGTATATATGTATATATGTATATATATATATATATATATATATATATATATATATATATATATATATATATATGTATATGTATATATATATGTATATATATATATATATATATATATATATATATATATATATATATATATATATATATATATATATATATATATTAATAGAGAGAGAGAGAGAGAGGGAGACATGGGGTCAGACGTACTGCAACAGGTGCCTGGTGACCAACGCATTGACTGAACACCAGTGTTGATACTGTAGTATCATACCCCTTTCCAAAACACTTTACACACTAACTACCAGATAGGTAGTTGCCTGCCCAACACTGAAGGTGTCAGAAGGGAACATGGGACATGGTGTACAGTAGCCTCCCCTCTGATAATCACAGTTCCACACTAGTCTTGTAATCCCTCTACGTGGTACGTTTCATCACAAAAGGTGTGCCATCTAGGGAAATATAGGTCAGTGTACCCCCTACTCCTCACAATGCCCCATGTGGTATGTACCTCACATGACAACCACAGCAAGTGGAAAGGCCACAGACATACCTAACAAAGAGTGACACTGCCCCAAACACATGCCCTATGCAGACTGACTCACAAAACCACAGCTAGAGTGCATTGCATACATCATACACAGAGGTCACCACTGCCGGACATACAGAGGTATGGCACACCCATGGCAGTCGGCCAACCACCATGACAACACCTCACAATCCCTCCAGGGTACATGACCTAGGGCTCTAATCCTTGTAAATGCACTTAACAGGACATGCTGGAAGTACAGGTTCCTATACACAAATATGCCATACTCTGGACTAAACTACCCAGCATTAATAAACATGGCTCCTCATTAGTAGATGTCATACATACCCCTGATGAATGTTATGGAGCTAGGTAATATGCCCTGGGAGTCACCTCTGTGTATCCATTTGACAGGAGCAAGTGTAATCACATTACATGTTTGTCAAATGGCAGGGTAGCATATGGCTAGGCTGCTGTAGGCCACGGGCCAATAGTGTAGTAGCTACCTATGACACAATGCGCACATACATGTACTCAGTGCAATACCAGCTATGTGAGGTGGAATGAGTGTGTTACTGACTGTGTGCAAGGTCTGTAAAGGTGTGATAGCTTAGCGTGAGGTTGTGTCTGTCATGGTAGTTTGTGTCCTAGGTGTGAGGGCAGAGAAAGATGTGTCAGTTATTGGGATTCAGACATAGTAGGATGGCATATGTTGTGATGTAGTACCTTGTGTACGGCTGTGGTGTCCCATTGTAGGCTGTAGCAATACATGTATGCTCAGTAAGTGGTACTGTTGGTGAATCCAGTTCACATATGAACTGTTGTACTACCTGAAGCTGTAGGCCTAAACACCACAGTATGGTGTATGTTCACATTCCCTGGTATCACTGACTTGTGCGTTTCCTGTAGTCTGCACAGATCACATTCCTCAGGCATAGGTATCTGTAAGTAGGGGCACACAGTACTATAAGGTACACAGGTAATGCTCATCTGTGTTGGCATACATTTGTGTGTTGTATGTATGTCTAATGTGTGTGTAATGATGCCTGTACCATGGCCGCAATCACATGTGTGTTACAGGGTATGTGTGTGTACCTAGCAGCATGTATATTATGTTACAGCAGTATGCCAGCTATATTAACAACCGTGCACATATGTTAGGTAGGGGTATGGCATCAAAGCCTAGGGTGGTTTACTGTTAATACTGTAACTGTACATTACATTCATTGCATTGGATGACAATATTCGTCATGCATTAGCTTGATATATTCCCCCAGTGTGAGCTTGTGCATTGTATCCAATACAGTGTATCGAGTACTGGTGTATACTGGTTTGTTGTATGGAGTGCGGCAGCCACTGTGAGGCAGTTGTGGGTTGAGCACTGATATGTGGTATTGAATGTGTGTATCCTCTGATAGACAGACAAATGCTATATCTGGCAGTTAAGTGATATCTATACTTCATAATGTTAAGTGTGCCACATGACTTGCTCACACATATTGTTTAATTGCCTTCCAGAGTTATGACTCATCGCCGCAATCCTGTATATATAGCTGCAGAGGAGGAGGTCATACAGGCCAGCCTGTATCAGAACTATGCATGGCTTTTTTCCAGGGCCAGCCAGCACCAGCATGAGTGCACTGCACTGTGGCAAGATCTTGTTCGCCGAGTAAATGACATAGGCATGCATAACCGGACATATGAGCAGGTACGCTATCACTGCAGTGATTTAATCAGACATGTCCAGCAGCATGCATCTGATATCCATAGGCAACAGCTTGCCACAGGTGGTGGGGGGCCCATACATCCCCCCCTCACCAGAGTGGAGGAGCTGCTCCTAAGCATGGTGGCTCCTGGCCTACAGCAGCAGCAACATCATGCATGTGTCATCATGGAGGCTGGAGCTACCCAGCAGGACAACATGGAGCGTGCAGGTAATATGCCCTAGCTGTAGACTACTGTTACCTGTATTGTTACAATATGCTTATGTGTACTGTGTGTTTAGCAGTTATGGTGCCTCTCATGTGCAATACTGATATTTGGAATAGTATCTCCACACCTGTGACTGTTGACTGTTGTTCCACTGTAGATTAGCGCACTCACTCACGGCAGCAATGCCACAGTTGTGGCCACTGATAAACTGTGTCATATTCTTGTAGGTCCCTCTGGTGTGACAGCAGGGCAGACGGTACATGCTGGTGAGTGTGTTAACACTTTAATATTGGTAATTAAATGTGCATGTCATAGTTGAGGTGTAGGCCATGTACACGTAACACACCTACGCATAATGCATGCTGTCCATGTTTGCTGTGAGACATTAATCATCTCATTAAAGTCAGTAGCTGCCTCAAGCACATACACTGCACAGTGCAGCAGACACAAGTGTGGCAACACTATACTGCACCTTAGATATGCATAGTTCCTACAGCTGTACACAACAGAACACGTTTATCATATGCAGTACATGAAAACATGCTACATTTCCCATCACACCCACTGTAAGGTCACAGGTCAGTATCCCACATGTCTTGCACACACACACGCTGTACCTCAGGGATAGAGTCCTATCATGGGTGTGTGCAACACTCTGCAACACATAACACAGTCAAGTTAGGCAATGCTCCCTATTGGTCACCTCACACACCCATGTACAAGGTGTCTGTGTAATTGTGAACATAACCACAGCACTGCAGTTCAGGTACAGCATGATAGGCAGTGGTCTAGCACACATTAGTAGCTGTGAGTGACCACAGGATGCATGTTGATGATGGCACAGGGTACTACATCCCATCCAGTTACAGTGACCACAGTACTACTCATAGCAGTCATTGCTTTGCACCTCAATGTTGTGCATGTGCAAACATATGCACCTATACACAATATGCATAGTATGTTGTGTGTGTGCTTACATATGCCAGTATACACAATATGCACAGCAGTTGCCATCCACACAGAGTGTCACATATATGTCCTGGAATGCTAGAGGGTGTATAGGTCACTTGACACATATTGGGTATGTGTAGTGTTTAATGTTGCAGTCGTGTAGCATGACATGCCATGTGTGGCACTGACATATCTGCAATATGTTCCACACTCACCATAACCACTGTACACTGGCCATTAAGAGCACTGGGATACCTTCATGTCAATATACAGCAATTGTCCCATGTCTATACATAGCATGCATGTGCTACACTTGTACCCATTATTATCTGCTTTGGACACAGACACTGTACTCAGACATTGATATCTATATGTCACACAGATAACACATGCAGCCGTGCCATGTATATGTGTGAGTGATGGTGCACAGGGCATTGCAGAGCTGATAATACCTGCACAGCAATGCTGTGTCCATGTACAAATTGTGTTCCAGGGTGTAGCCAATCACTGAACAATGACACAGTTGCAACAAAGCCATGTATACTGCCATTACATTGGGGCATCTACACTTGCACTGTATGGTCTTGTGCAACACATATTCTGCATACTGACATGTGTGGTGACTGTTTACGTTGTGATACTGACACCCACCTTCACCCACTATAGAGTATGTGTTGGATTGCTGGTGTGTGTGTCTATGTGCTGTAGTGAGGAGTGTATTACTGTTCATGTGTGCATGTGTGCATGTGCACATGTGCGCATGTGCGCATACATGTGTGCATGTGTGCATGTGTGCAAGTGTTCATGTGTAGACTGTAAAGTGTGACTCCTGTCTTTTTTCTCACAGGTGCTGAGTTAGGGCTGGCCGAATGCAGCAGGGAACCTGAAGCCACTGCCATGAATAGTGCTGATGATGAGACATGTATTTTGACACAGGGAGGTTTGACAGGGTCTGTCGTTGGTCCACCAATCAACAGTACACAGCCTTCAACCCCATCTATGCACACACTCATACTGCCAATACATCCCTCACCACCAATGGCCATAGGCGAGGGACAGCATACAGTTGGCACTGACCAGGAGAGTGTGGTACCCATGGCACTTGCATTCCCTCACAGCAGCCATAGCCATATTCCTGGAATGGCACCACATAGGCGGAGGTCCAGGGGTTCTCGGGAGAGCATCGCTGGTGGTATTGCCCCTGGAAGGCGTGCCCTCACTGGTCTTACAACGTCCAGTATGTTCCAGGCTGTAATGCAGGCTCAGGCACATATGGAACGGTACACCAGGCAGGGACTTAGGGCGCAGAGGGCACATTACATCGCTGTCAATGACAGCATCCGTGACCTTGCCGGTGCCATCTGGACGTACATCGAGGTCGTTGATAGACGTTGGGGGGAGACATTAGATGCCCTCCACAATATGTCATCCATGAGCCAGGACCGTGCGGGACGGTTACGACGTCGACGCGGATGCATGCCAGAAACAGCAACAGCTGGCAGTGGTTGCAGACAGCCCCCGATTCACAGACGCTCGTGTAGTGGCAGTACCAGCCCCAGCAATGCTGGGGCTGGCCTGTCCTTTGACCATCCCAGTAGACCAAGTGCACGTGGCTCTGGCCATTCCCAGCAGGGACATGGGTCCAGTCATCCCACCTCTGCCTCTGAGGACAGTACCCAGTCAGGGTTGGTACCCGATACTCTCCGTAGCACCCCTGCCAGCCACAGGTACTGTGTCCATGGCCAGAGACAGTAATCAGTGTCGCCTGAACAACTTTCACGTTTACAGTTTTAGTCTAGCTCTTATAGTTAAAGAGTTATGAACATTTGTTTTCTGTATGGTATTAAGAAATGGATTTTCTGAAAATGAGCTCAGGCTGCACTGTTATTCCTATGGTGGAATTAAGCAGGCAGCTTTTTCTGAGCTGCTCCGGAGTAAATGAGTTAACAGAAAAAAAGGCTTTATTCTTATTGTGGATGCAATACATTTCAAGATAGAGAGATATATAACATGCATTAAAAGGAGTGAATGTAAAGGGGAAGTAGGAAAGCCAGAGCATTACATTGCAAGAAAGAAATGTAACATGCATTAAAAGGAGTGAATGTAAAGGGAAAACCTTGCAAAACAGAAAGGCCTACGCCTACCTAACCTATCATTTTATAGCAGTGTCCTGAAATCACAGTGAGAACTGCAATTAGCACACAGCAGGCTACATGCAATTACTAAATGGTGGGCACCAATTGGTGCAGAGGCCATCACATGCACATGTGCAGATACCTACAAAAGCAGGCTGTACTTGCTGTCCACACATGCAATAATATCATTGCAGCAACTGGAGAGAGAGGGAGAGAGCAAGCAAGCGAGAGAGAGAGAGAGACAGACAAACAAACAAACAAACAGAGGTGTTTGGAGACACCAAAAAAAATATTTAAAAAGAGAAATAAACGTCAACAGGTACAACAGACAGAGGTAAGAAATACAAAGGTAAGGTATGTAACAGATATGTATTTGGTGGGATGCGAATGATGTGCCTGAAGGGTACTGTACATACAGTGAACCATCCATATTTGTGCGCATATCTATATGTAAATGCATATGTGCATAGGGCAAGGGACATACTGAAACTGTTAGTGAAGGCTAGACATATATATGTAGTTGAAGGTTGCTATGTGCACATATCTATGTAGGTTGTAGTGTGTGGCATTGAAAACAGCAAGCAGTGCAGGCATATGTCATGTGGTGGTTAAATGCTGTGGGACTGAGACAGTGAGGCCTGCTACAGCTATACGGCCTGAGGACAGCAAAATGCATTCCGCACAACACTGTGCAATATTGTTACAAAATTGTATGTCTCTCAACTGTTTAATGATTGATATTCCCAACATGAAAGGTGGCCAGTATATGTGCCTATATGTGCATGTGTATGTACAGCAATGGATGTTTACAAGTATGTGTATATATAAACGAAGAAATGGAAGGTGCAACAGTAATACTAGTAAAACAAAAACGCATCCAGGTCTCAGCACAAAGGCCAGTATTAGTTCTGAGTAACTAAAGTTGTAGATCACTACACGAGCAGTTAATTCCAAAGCAAGGTTCAATTTATTGAAGAACAAACCAAACGTTTATTGTGAAGTTTATTGTTTCTACGTATATGTACGCTGGTTTGTTCTTCAATAAATTGAACCTTGCTTTGGAATTAACTGCTCGTGTAGTGATCTACAACTTTAGTTACTCAGCCCTAATACTGGCTTTTGTGCTGAGACCTGGGTGCGTTTTTGTTTTACTATGTGTGTATATATATATATATATATATATATATATATATATATATATATATATATATATATATAGAGAGAGAGAGTGAGATATATACGTGTATATGTATATATATATTTATATATATATATATATACATACATATATATATATACATATATACGTATATATGTATATAGATATATAGATATGTACATATAGAGATATGTAGATATATAGATATATGTAGATATATAGATATATGTAGATATATAGATATATACATATATAAATATATATAGGGATATATAGATATATACAGATATATATTGATATATCCGGATGTGTGTGTATATATATATATATATATATATATATATATATATATATATATATATATATATATATATATATATAGAGAGAGAGAGAGATACATATATAGATATGTATATATATATATATATATATATATATATATATATATATATATATATATATATATATATATATATATATATATATATATATATATATATATATATATATATATATATATATTAATAGAGAGAGAGAGAGAGGGAGACATGGGGTCAGACGTACTGCAACAGGTGCCTGGTGACCAACGCATTGACTGAACACCAGTGTTGATACTGTAGTACCATACCCCTTTCCAAAACACTTTACACACTAACTACCAGATAGGTAGTTGCCTGCCCAACACTGAAGGTGTCAGAAGGGAACATGGGACACGGTGTACAGTAGCCTCCCCTCTGATAATCACAGTTCCACACTAGTCTTGTAATCCCTCTACATGGTACGTGTCATCACAAAAGGTCTGCCATCTAGGGAAATATAGGTCAGTGTACCCCCTACTCCTCACAATGCCCCATGTGGTATGTACCTCACATGACAACCACAGCAAGTGGAAAGGCCACAGACATACCTAACAAAGAGTGACACTTCCCCAAACACATGCCCTATGCAGACTGACTCACAAAACCACAGCTAGAGTGCACTGCATACATCATACACAGAGGTCACCACTGACAGACATACAGAGGTATGGCACACCCATGGCAGTCGGCCAACCACCATGACAACACCTCACAATCCCTCCAGGGTACATGACCTAGGGCTCTAATCCTTGTCAATGCACTTAGCACATGCTGGAAGTACAGGTTCCTATACACAAATATGCCATACTCTGGACTAAACTACCCAGCATTAATAAACATGGCTCTTCATTAGTAGATGTTATACATACCCCTGATGAATGTTATGGAGCTAGGTAATATGCCCTGGGAGTCACCTCTGTGTATCCATTTGACAGGAGCAAGTGTAATCACATTACATGTGTGTCAAATGGCAGGGCAGCATATGGCTAGGCTGCTGTAGGCCACGGGCCAATAGTGTAGTAGCTACCTATGACACAATGCGCACATACATGTACTCAGTGCAATACCAGCTATGTGAGGTGGAATGAGTGTGTTACTGACTGTGTGCAAGGTCTGTAAAGGTGTGATAACTTAGCGTGAGGTTGTGTCTGTCATGGTAGTTTGTGTGCTAGGTGTGAGGGCAGAGAAAGATGTGTCAGTTATTGGGATGCAGACATAGTAGGATGGCATATGTTGTGACGTAGTACCTTGTGTACGGCTGTGGTGTCCCATTGTAGGCTGTAGCAATACATGTATGCTCAGTAAGTGGTACTGCTGGTGAATCCAGTTCACATATGAACTGTTGTACTACCTGAAGCTGCAGGCCTAAACACCACAGTATGGTGTATGTTCACATTCCCTGGTATCACTGACTTGTGCGTTTCCTGTAGTCTGCACAGATCACATTCCTCAGGCATATGTATCTGTAAGTAGGGGCACACAGTACTATAAGGAACACAGGTAATGCTCATCTGTGTTGGCATACATGTGTGTGTTGTATGTATGTCTAATGTGTGTGTAATGATGCCAACCCTGTTATCTTCAGTGGTTTCATACAAAAGAGACTGTAAAATTGACTACCTGGACCCTGCAATCACCTACACAAGTGACTCTGCCCTCTTGGAAGACCAGCATTGTGTCAACTAAGCCCCAACCCTGTTATCTTCAGTGGTTTCATACAAAAGAGACTGTAAAATTGACTAACTGGACCCTGCAATCACCTACACAAGTGACTCTGCCCTCTTGGAAGACCAGCATTTGTGTCAACTAATCCCCAACCCTGTTATCTTCGGTGGTTTCATACAAAAGAGACTGTAAAATTGACTAACTGGACCCTGCAATCACCTACACAAGTGACTCTGCCCTCTTGGAAGACCAGCATTTGTGTCAACTAAGCCCCAACCCTGTTATCTTTGGTGGTTTCATACAAAAGAGACTGTAAAATTGACTAACTGGACCCTGCAATCACCTACACAAGTGACTCTGCCCTCTTGGAAGACCAGCATTTGTGTCAACTAAGCCCCAACCCTGTTATCTTTGGTGGTTTCATACAAAGAGACTGTAAAATTGACTAACTGGACCCTGCAATCACCTACACAAGTGACTCTGCCCTCTTGGAAGACCAGCATTTGTGTCAACTAAGCCCCAACCCTGTTATCTTCGGTGGTTTCATACAAAAGAGACTGTAAAATTGACTAACTGGACCCTGCAATCACCTACACAAGTGACTCTGCCCTCTTGGAAGACCAGCATTTGTGTCAACTAAGCCCCAACCCTGTTATCTTCAGTGGTTTCATACAATAGAGACTGTAAAATTGACTAACTGGACCCTGCAATCACCTACACAAGTGACTCTGCCCTCTTGGAAGACCAGCATTTGTGTCAACTAAGCCCCAACCCTGTTATCTTCAGTGGTTTCATACAAAAGAGACTGTAAAATTGACTACCTGGACCCTGCAATCACCTACACAAGTGACTCTGCCCTCTTGGAAGACCAGCATTTGTGTCAACTAAGCCCCAACCCTGTTATCTTCAGTGGTTTCATACAAAAGAGACTGTAAAAGTATGTTATTTATACATGTTTAAATACAAATCCTCTGACCTGAGTATCTTACTCTAGCTACCTGCCCAGGACTGCCAGCAGCCAACAGCCCTAGTTCTTAACCCTATACTTCTCCAGACCTTTATCTATTATACCCCCATAGTCACCAGTGTAAACATCCTATCTTTTTCCCCTGACACTTCTTTTCCCTTACTATTTTTCCCCATTTACCCCTTTCTTACCTGCAAAACCCTAATTTACACCTGCCTTCCACTAGGTGGCATCCTTCTATGACCTGGTTTACTGCCTAATTGCTTACTTCTTTACTCTTCAGTACCTTTGTCTTGTACCTGGATCTCCTAGCTCTTAACTGCTCTTTTCTTTCTCTCTGGCCCCTGCCATATCTCTCTTCTATTTTACTTTTCTGCTTCAAACTTCACCTCACCTTACATTTATTACATTCTAAATACCTGCTACAAGGTTACCTGCTTGTGTCTCCACCTTACTGATTGTCTTCTCTGTACATCTACAACTCTGTTGTCTCCTACCTCTACATTTCTTACACTTCCCTTGTGGCTCTTTTCCCTAACTACATACTCCCCCTCTTCCCACACTATTACCTCACCCACGCCCACATCTCCATACTCCACCTACTTTATCAGGACACCCCCTCCCAGTTATTTACCTCTCTCCCTTATCAATATTTCCCGCCTAATACTCATACCTATGCTCTTCCCCCACTCCCTCCCCCTAGTTTCTTAGCGTTCTTATAAATATATCCCCATATCCCTGGACGCCATCTTTGTTCCCAACACGCTGCTTGGCTGCTACACGTCCCGAACCTGGTGCTGGACGGTTACTCAGAGTAAGCGTTTTTTGTTAACTCAGTGTGCTATGATTTACTTCTGTATTTAACTTATAATGAAAACGTGTGGTTTTTATTCCACGCATCCATGAGTAGTGTAATAGCGTAGCTCTTTTTACATGCTGTGTACGTATGCCTAAATTCGGGCGTTTCAATGGTTAAGACTTTTCTAACTATTTGTCCCTATCTAGCACTGTTAAATTGTTATAGTTGCCTTGTGGAATTGTTACGTTACTGCTTGTGACTACTCACTGATGGTCTTCATGCTGTATTTTGTGGTCGTTTATGAAGAGTGATTTTTACTTGTACTGAGGGAAGGCTTATTTGCTGCGCAATAGATTAAATCAGTTTGGCTTAGGAGACGTCCTTCTTACTCTCTAAAATGAATGCATGCTAGAGAGATTATAGTGCAGACCAACTGGTTGGGCATTTCCTAGTACTACTCCCATATTAAATATTGGCTCACCATAACAACTGTCCCTTCAGAGCTTATTAGCACCAGTCTATAAGTGATAACATTGAATGAGGATTACAGTGTGTTACCGTATACCTGGCCAGTTCTTAGCGCTATCCCTCTTTAGCGCCTTGTTTTTAGCTACTGTTTTCTACCCCAATTGACTTGTTTTTTGTCGGGAATGTAATTGTGGGTACCTGGTATCACAATACATGAATGTAAGCTTGACTGAGCGCTATTTCTCACATGGCGTCTCTGAATCATAGCGCCTTTGCTTGCTATTAAGCTCAGAAACCTCACTATTGAACACCTTATGTTATTCTAAATTCCCAAGATAGAGTTTTAAATAATTTAAAAACCTTATCTGATATCAGCGCATAACGCAACAGCTTTGTGCTTGTCCTGTATCAACCTTGATCGGATCGATACAAGTGTGGTGCGACACATAGTAATTCTTGTTAAATTTAAACTATTTTGTTCCAAGAGTTATGAAGACATAGTCGCATTTTCTAGCCTGTAACTATGAAACGTTTGCTACCTCTTAACATTAGCCAAGTTTCTTTCAAGCGACTGCTTCCACTGGCATGTAAATAACTTTGACTGTGGAACGATTTCACTTAAGCAACCCCTCACTATCTGTCCACCCATTGAAACCTTTTATTTTAGTCTGTATTTCTGTAGTAGCGTATTATATATATCGTATTTTATCAATGTTATTTTGATATCAATATCCTGGCTTACTGTAGTTGTTATAATTTAGAATTTAGTTAGTTTCTATTTTTCTAGTGCAAGCTAAATTACTATGGTCTTAATTCTACAGTAGTGTATTATCTGTTTCTAACTATCATATCCTTTAAATGGCATTTTGACTGCAATAACCTTTCACACTGGTGTTCTTATAATTTAATATGTATATTTAGTATCTGCTTTTCTAGATGAGAATGTTACTATAAGTACAAACGTGTTTAATGCTCACCTGGTTGTTATAAAGCTGTTAGAAATTTATAATTGCACTCTAATATTTTTCTCTATTTTTGCCTTCTATCTTCCTCTCTCTCCCTGCTATTTCTACTAGTTGACTACCTGGACCCTGCAATCACCTACACAAGTGACTCTGCCCTCTTGGAAGACCAGCATTTGTGTCAACTAAGCCCCAACCCTGTTATCTTCAGTGGTTTCATACAAAAGAGACTGTAAAAGTATGTTATTTATACATGTTTAAATACAAATCCTCTGACCTGAGTATCTTACTCTAGCTACCTGCCCAGGACTGCCAGCAGCCAACAGCCCTAGTTCTTAACCCTATACTTCTCCAGACCTTTATCTATTATACCCCCATAGTCACCAGTGTAAACATCCTATCTTTTTCCCCTGACACTTCTTTTCCCTTACTATTTTTCCCCATTTACCCCTTTCTTACCTGCAAAACCCTAATTTACACCTGCCTTCCACTAGGTGGCATCCTTCTATGACCTGGTTTACTGCCTAATTGCTTACTTCTTTACTCTTCAGTACCTTTGTCTTGTACCTGGATCTCCTAGCTCTTAACTGCTCTTTTCTTTCTCTCTGGCCCCTGCCATATCTCTCTTCTATTTTACTTTTCTGCTTCAAACTTCACCTCACCTTACATTTATTACATTCTAAATACCTGCTACAAGGTTACCTGCTTGTGTCTCCACCTTACTGATTGTCTTCTCTGTACATCTACAACTCTGTTGTCTCCTACCTCTACATTTCTTACACTTCCCTTGTGGCTCTTTTCCCTAACTACATACTCCCCCTCTTCCCACACTATTACCTCACCCACGCCCACATCTCCATACTCCACCTACTTTATCAGGAGAGGGGCTCCCAGTTATTTACCTCTCTCCCTTATCAATATTTCCCGCCTAATACTCATACCTATGCTCTTCCCCCACTCCCTCCCCCTAGTTTCTTAGCGTTCTTATAAATATATCCCCATATCCCTTGCCGCCATCTTTGTTCCCAACACGCTGCTTGGCTGCTACACGTCCCGAACCTGGTGCTGGACGGTTACTCAGAGTAAGCGTTTTTTGTTAACTCAGTGTGCTATGATTTACTTCTGTATTTAACTTATAATGAAAACGTGTGGTTTTTATTCCACGCATCCATGAGTAGTGTAATAGCGTAGCTCTTTTACATGCTGTGTACGTATGCCTAAATTCGGCGTTTCAATGGTTAAGACTTTTCTAACTATTTGTCCCTATCTAGCACTGTTAAATTGTTATAGTTGCCTTGTGGAATTGTTACGTTACTGCTTGTGACTACTCACTGATGGTCTTCATGCTGTATTTTGTGGTCGTTTATGAAGAGTGATTTTTACTTGTACTGAGGGAAGGCTTATTTGCTGCGCAATAGATTAAATCAGTTTGGCTTAGGAGACGTCCTTCTTACTCTCTAAAATGAATGCATGCTAGAGAGATTATAGTGCAGACCAACTGGTTGGGCATTTCCTAGTACTACTCCCATATTAAATATTGGCTCACCATAACAACTGTCCCTTCAGAGCTTATTAGCACCAGTCTATAAGTGATAACATTGAATGAGGATTACAGTGTGTTACCGTGATACCTGGTCAGTTCTTAGCGCTATCCCTCTTTAGCGCCTTGTTTTAGCTACTGTTTTCTACCCCAATTGACTTGTTTTTTGTCGGGAATGTAATTGTGGGTACCTGGTATCACAATACATGAATGTAAGCTTGACTGAGCAGCGCTATTTCTCACATGGCGTCTCTGAATCATAGCGCCTTTGCTTGCTATTAAGCTCAGAAACCTCACTATTGAACACCTTATGTTATTCTAAATTCCCAAGATAGAGTTTTAAATAATTTAAAAACCTTATCTGATATCAGCGCATAACGCAACAGCTTTGTGCTTGTCCTGTATCAACCTTGATCGGATCGATACAAGTGTGGTGCGACACATAGTAATTCTTGTTAAATTTAAACTATTTTGTTCCAAGAGTTATGAAGACATAGTCGCATTTTCTAGCCTGTAACTATGAAACGGTTGCTACCTCTTAACATTAGCCAAGTTTCTTTCAAGCGACTGCTTCCACTGGCATGTAAATAACTTTGACTGTGGAACGATTTCACTTAAGCAACCCCTCACTATCTGTCCACCCATTGAAACCTTTTATTTTAGTCTGTATTTCTGTAGTAGCGTATTATATATCGTATTTTATCAATGTTATTTTGATATCAATATCCTGGCTTACTGTAGTTGTTATAATTTAGAATTTAGTTAGTTTCTATTTTTCTAGTGCAAGCTAAATTACTATGGTCTTAATTCTACAGTAGTGTATTATCTGTTTCTAACTATCATATCCTTTAAATGGCATTTTGACTGCAATAACCTTTCACACTGGTGTTCTTATAATTTAATATGTATATTTAGTATCTGCTTTTCTAGATGAGAATGTTACTATAAGTACAAACGTGTTTAATGCTCACCTGGTTGTTATAAAGCTGTTAGAAATTTATAATTGCACTCTAATATTTTTCTCTATTTTTGCCTTCTATCTTCCTCTCTCTCCCTGCTATTTCTACTAGTTGACTACCTGGACCCTGCAATCACCTACACAAGTGACTCTGCCCTCTTGGAAGACCAGCATTTGTGTCAACTAAGCCCCAACCCTGTTATCTTCAGTGGTTTCATACAAAAGAGACTGTAAAAGTATGTTATTTATACATGTTTAAATACAAATCCTCTGACCTGAGTATCTTACTCTAGCTACCTGCCCAGGACTGCCAGCAGCCAACAGCCCTAGTTCTTAACCCTATACTTCTCCAGACCTTTATCTATTATACCCCCATAGTCACCAGTGTAAACATCCTATCTTTTTCCCCTGACACTTCTTTTCCCTTACTATTTTTCCCCATTTACCCCTTTCTTACCTGCAAAACCCTAATTTACACCTGCCTTCCACTAGGTGGCATCCTTCTATGACCTGGTTTACTGCCTAATTGCTTACTTCTTTACTCTTCAGTACCTTTGTCTTGTACCTGGATCTCCTAGCTCTTAACTGCTCTTTTCTTTCTCTCTGGCCCCTGCCATATCTCTCTTCTATTTTACTTTTCTGCTTCAAACTTCACCTCACCTTACATTTATTACATTCTAAATACCTGCTACAAGGTTACCTGCTTGTGTCTCCACCTTACTGATTGTCTTCTCTGTACATCTACAACTCTGTTGTCTCCTACCTCTACATTTCTTACACTTCCCTTGTGGCTCTTTTCCCTAACTACATACTCCCCCTCTTCCCACACTATTACCTCACCCACGCCCACATCTCCATACTCCACCTACTTTATCAGGACACCCCCTCCCAGTTATTTACCTCTCTCCCTTATCAATATTTCCCGCCTAATACTCATACCTATGCTCTTCCCCCACTCCCTCCCCCTAGTTTCTTAGCGTTCTTATAAATATATCCCCATATCCCTGGACGCCATCTTTGTTCCCAACACGCTGCTTGGCTGCTACACGTCCCGAACCTGGTGCTGGACGGTTACTCAGAGTAAGCGTTTTTTGTTAACTCAGTGTGCTATGATTTACTTCTGTATTTAACTTTTAATGAAAACGTGTGGTTTTTATTCCACGCATCCAAGAGTAGTGTAATAGCGTAGCTCTTTTTACATGCTGTGTACGTATGCCTAAATTCGGGCGTTTCAATGGTTAAGACTTTTCTAACTATTTGTCCCTATCTAGCACTGTTAAATTGTTATAGTTGCCTTGTGGAATTGTTACGTTACTGCTTGTGACTACTCACTGATGGTCTTTATGCTGTATTTTGTGGTCGTTTATGAAGAGTGATTTTTACTTGTACTGAGGGAAGGCTTATTTGCTGCGCAATAGATTAAATCAGTTTGGCTTAGGAGACGTCCTTCTTACTCTCTAAAATGAATGCATGCTAGAGAGATTATAGTGCAGACCAACTGGTTGGGCATTTCCTAGTACTACTCCCATATTAAATATTGGCTCACCATAACAACTGTCCCTTCAGAGCTTATTAGCACCAGTCTATAAGTGATAACATTGAATGAGGATTACAGTGTGTTACCGTATACCTGGCCAGTTCTTAGCGCTATCCCTCTTTAGCGCCTTGTTTTTAGCTACTGTTTTCTACCCCAATTGACTTGTTTTTTGTCGGGAATGTAATTGTGGGTACCTGGTATCACAATACATGAATGTAAGCTTGACTGAGCAGCGCTATTTCTCACATGGCGTCTCTGAATCATAGCGCCTTTGCTTGCTATTAAGCTCAGAAACCTCTCTATTGAATACCTTATGTTATTCTAATTCCCAAGATAGAGTTTTAAATAATTTAAAAGCCTTATCTGATATCAGCGCATAACGCAACAGCTTTGGGCTTGTCCTGTATCAACCTTGATCGGATCGATACAAGTGTGGTGCGACACATAGTAATTCTTGTTAAATTTAAACTATTTTGTTCCAAGAGTTATGAAGACATAGTCGCATTTTCTAGCCTGTAACTATGAAACGTTTGCTACCTCTTAACATTAGCCAAGTTTCTTTCAAGCGACTGCTTCCACTGGCATGTAAATAACTTTGACTGTGGAACGATTTCACTTAAGCAACCCCTCACTATCTGTCCACCCATTGAAACCTTTTATTTTAGTCTGTATTTCTGTAGTAGCGTATTATATATCGTATTTTATCAATGTTATTTTGATATCAATATCCTGGCTTACTGTAGTTGTTATAATTTAGAATTTAGTTAGTTTCTATTTTTCTAGTGCAAGCTAAATTACTATGGTCTTAATTCTACAGTAGTGTATTATCTGTTTCTAACTATCATATCCTTTAAATGGCATTTTGACTGCAATAACCTTTCACACTGGTGTTCTTATAATTTAATATGTATATTTAGTATCTGCTTTTCTAGATGAGAATGTTACTATAAGTACAAACGTGTTTAATGCTCACCTGGTTGTTATAAAGCTGTTAGAAATTTATAATTGCACTCTAATATTTTTCTCCATTTTTGCCTTCTATCTTCCTCTCTCTCCCTGCTATTTCTACTAGTTGACTACCTGGACCCTGCAATCACCTACACAAGTGACTCTGCCCTCTTGGAAGACCAGCATTTGTGTCAACTAAGCCCCAACCCTGTTATCTTCAGTGGTTTCATACAAAAGAGACTGTAAAAGTATGTTATTTATACATGTTTAAATACAAATCCTCTGACCTGAGTATCTTACTCTAGCTACCTGCCCAGGACTGCCAGCAGCCAACAGCCCTAGTTCTTAACCCTATACTTCTCCAGACCTTTATCTATTATACCCCATAGTCACCAGTGTAAACATCCTATCTTTTCCCCTGACACTTCTTTTCCCTTACTATTTTTCCCCATTTACCCCTTTCTTACCTGCAAAACCCTAATTTACACCTGCCTTCCACTAGGTGGCATCCTTCTATGACCTGGTTTACTGCCTAATTGCTTACTTCTTTACTCTTCAGTACCTTTGTCTTGTACCTGGATCTCCTAGCTCTTAACTGCTCTTTTCTTTCTCTCTGGCCCCTGCCATATCTCTCTTCTATTTTACTTTTCTGCTTCAAACTTCACCTCACCTTACATTTATTACATTCTAAATACCTGCTACAAGGTTACCTGCTTGTGTCTCCACCTTACTGATTGTCTTCTCTGTACATCTACAACTCTGTTGTCTCCTACCTCTACATTTCTTACACTTCCCTTGTGGCTCTTTTCCCTAACTACATACTCCCCCTCTTCCCACACTATTACCTCACCCACGCCCACATCTCCATACTCCACCTACTTTATCAGGACACCCCCTCCCAGTTATTTACCTCTCTCCCTTATCAATATTTCCCGCCTAATACTCATACCTATGCTCTTCCCCCACTCCCTCCCCCTAGTTTCTTAGCGTTCTTATAAATATATCCCCATATCCCTGGACGCCATCTTTGTTCCCAACACGCTGCTTGGCTGCTACACGTCCCGAACCTGGTGCTGGACGGTTACTCAGAGTAAGCGTTTTTTGTTAACTCAGTGTGCTATGATTTACTTCTGTATTTAACTTATAATGAAAACGTGTGGTTTTTATTCCACGCATCCATGAGTAGTGTAATAGCGTAGCTCTTTTTACATGCTGTGTACGTATGCCTAAATTCGGGCGTTTCAATGGTTAAGACTTTTCTAACTATTTGTCCCTATCTAGCACTGTTAAATTGTTATAGTTGCCTTGTGGAATTGTTACGTTACTGCTTGTGACTACTCACTGATGGTCTTTATGCTGTATTTTGTGGTCGTTTATGAAGAGTGATTTGTACTTGTACTGAGGGAAGGCTTATTTGCTGCGCAATAGATTAAATCAGTTTGGCTTAGGAGACGTCCTTCTTACTCTCTAAAATGAATGCATGCTAGAGAGATTATAGTGCAGACCAACTGGTTGGGCATTTCCTAGTACTACTCCCATATTAAATATTGGCTCACCATAACAACTGTCCCTTCAGAGCTTATTAGCACCAGTCTATAAGTGATAACATTGAATGAGGATTACAGTGTGTTACCGTATACCTGGCCAGTTCTTAGCGCTATCCCTCTTTAGCGCCTTGTTTTTAGCTACTGTTTTCTACCCCAATTGACTTGTTTTTTGTCGGGAATGTAATTGTGGGTACCTGGTATCACAATACATGAATGTAAGCTTGACTGAGCAGCGCTATTTCTCACATGGCGTCTCTGAATCATAGCGCCTTTGCTTGCTATTAAGCTCAGAAACCTCTCTATTGAATACCTTATGTTATTCTAATTCCCAAGATAGAGTTTTAAATAATTTAAAAGCCTTATCTGATATCAGCGCATAACGCAACAGCTTTGTGCTTGTCCTGTATCAACCTTGATCGGATCGATACAAGTGTGGTGCGACACATAGTAATTCTTGTTAAATTTAAACTATTTTGTTCCAAGAGTTATGAAGACATAGTCGCATTTTCTAGCCTGTAACTATGAAACGTTTGCTACCTCTTAACATTAGCCAAGTTTCTTTCAAGCGACTGCTTCCACTGGCATGTAAATAACTTTGACTGTGGAACGATTTCACTTAAGCAACCCCTCACTATCTGTCCACCCATTGAAACCTTTTATTTTAGTCTGTATTTCTGTAGTAGCGTATTATATATATCGTATTTTATCAATGTTATTTTGATATCAATATCCTGGCTTACTGTAGTTGTTATAATTTAGAATTTAGTTAGTTTCTATTTTTCTAGTGCAAGCTAAATTACTATGGTCTTAATTCTACAGTAGTGTATTATCTGTTTCTAACTATCATATCCTTTAAATGGCATTTTGACTGCAATAACCTTTCACACTGGTGTTCTTATAATTTAATATGTATATTTAGTATCTGCTTTTCTAGATGAGAATGTTACTATAAGTACAAACGTGTTTAATGCTCACCTGGTTGTTATAAAGCTGTTAGAAATTTATAATTGCACTCTAATATTTTTCTCCATTTTTGCCTTCTATCTTCCTCTCTCTCCCTGCTATTTCTACTAGTTGACTACCTGGACCCTGCAATCACCTACACAAGTGACTCTGCCCTCTTGGAAGACCAGCATTTGTGTCAACTAAGCCCCAACCCTGTTATCTTCGGTGGTTTCATACAAAAGAGACTGTAAAAGTATGTTATTTATACATGTTTAAATACAAATCTTCTGACCTGAGTATCTTACTCTAGCTACCTGCCCAGGACTGCCAGCAGCCAACAGCCCTAGTTCTTAACTCTATACTTCTCCAGACCTTTATCTATTACACCCCCATAGTCACCAGTGTAAACATCCTATCTTTTTCCCCTGACATTTCTTTTCCCTTACTTTTTTTCCCCATTTACCCCTTTCTTACCTGCAAAACCCTAATTTACACCTGCCTTCCACTAGGTGGCATCCTTCTATGACCTGGTTTACTGCCTAATTGCTTACTTCTTTACTCTTCAGTACCTTTGTCTTGTACCTGGATCTCCTAGCTCTTAACTGCTCTTTTCTTTCTCTCTGGCCCCTGCCATATCTCTCTTCTATTTTACTTTTCTGCTTCAAACTTCACCTCACCTTACATTTATTACATTCTAAATACCTGCTACAAGGTTACCTGCTTGTGTCTCCACCTTACTGATTGTCTTCTCTGTACATCTACAACTCTGTTGTCTCCTACCTCTACATTTCTTACACTTCCCTTGTGGCTCTTTTCCCTAACTACATACTCCCCCTCTTCCCACACTATTACCTCACCCACGCCCACATCTCCATACTCCACCTACTTTATCAGGACACCCCCTCCCAGTTATTTACCTCTCTCCCTTATCAATATTTCCCGCCTAATACTCATACCTATGCTCTTCCCCCACTCCCTCCCCCTAGTTTCTTAGCGTTCTTATAAATATATCCCCATATCCCTGGACGCCATCTTTGTTCCCAACACGCTGCTTGGCTGCTACACGTCCCGAACCTGGTGCTGGACGGTTACTCAGAGTAAGCGTTTTTTGTTAACTCAGTGTGCTATGATTTACTTCTGTATTTAACTTTTAATGAAAACGTGTGGTTTTTATTCCACGCATCCAAGAGTAGTGTAATAGCGTAGCTCTTTTTATATGCTGTGTACGTATGCCTAAATTCGGGCGTTTCAATGGTTAAGACTTTTCTAACTATTTGTCCCTATCTAGCACTGTTAAATTGTTATAGTAGCCTTGTGAAATTGTTACGTTACTGCTTGTGACTACTCACTGTTGGTCTTTATGCTGTATTTTGTGGTCGTTTATGAAGAGTGATTTATACTTGTACTGTGGGAAGGCTTATTTGCTGCGCAATTGATTAAATCAGTTTGGCTTAGGAGACGTCCTTCTTACTCTCTAAAATGAATGCATGCTAGAGAGATTATAGTGCAGTCCAACTGGTTGGGCATTTGCTAGTACTACTCCCATATTAACTATTGGCTCACCATAACAACTGTCCCTTCATAGCTTATTAGCACCAGTCTATAAGCGATAACATTGTATGAGGATTACAGTGTGTTACCGTATACCTGGCCAGTTCTTAGCGCTATCCCTCTTTAGCGCCTTGTTTTTAGCTACTGTTTTCTACCCCAATTGACTTGTTTTTTGTCGGGAATGTAATTGTGGGTACCTGGTATCACAATACATGAATGTAAGCTTGACTGAGCAGCGCTATTTCTCACATGGCGTCTCTGTATCATAGCGCCTTTGCATGCTATTACGCTCAGAAACCTCTCTATTGAATACCTTATGTTATTCTAATTCCCAAGATAGAGTTTTAAATAATTTAAAAGCCTTATCTGATATCAGCGCATAACGCAACAGCTTTGGGCTTGTCCTGTATCAACCTTGATCGGATCGATACAAGTGTGGTGCGACACATAGTAATTCTTGTTAAATTTAAACTATTTTGTTCCGAGAGTTATGAAGACATAGTCGCATTTTCTATCCTGTAACTATGAAACGTTTGCTACCTCTTAACATTAGCCAAGTTTCTTTCAAGCGACTGCTTCCACTGGCATGTAAATAACTTTGACTGTGGAACGCTTTCACTTAAGCAACCCCTCACTATCTGTCCACCCATTGAAACCTTTTATTTTAGTCTGTATTTCTGTAGTAGCGTATTATATGTTATTGAATATCGTATTTTATCAATGTTAATTTGATAGCAATATCCTGTCTTACTGTAGTTGTTATAATTTAGAATTTAGTTAGTTTCTATTTTTCTAGTGCAAGCTAATTACTATGGTCTTACTTCTACAGTAGTGTATTATCTGTTTCTAACTATCATATCCTTTAAATGGCATTTTGACTGCAATAACCTTTCACACTGGTGTTCTTATAATTTAATATGTATATTTAGTATCTGCTTTTCTAGATGAGAATGTTACTATAAGTACAAACGTGTTTAATGCTCACCTGGTTGTTATAAAGCTGTTAGAAATTTATAATTGCACTCTAATATTTTTCTCCATTTTTGCCTTCTATCTTCCTCTCTCTCCCTGCTATTTCTACTAGTTGACTACCTGGACCCTGCAATCACCTACACAAGTGACTCTGCCCTCTTGGAAGACCAGCATTTGTGTCAACTAAGCCCCAACCCTGTTATCTTCAGTGGTTTCATACAAAAGAGACTGTAAAAGTATGTTATTTATACATGTTTAAATACAAATCCTCTGACCTGAGTATCTTACTCTAGCTACCTGCCCAGGACTGCCAGCAGCCAACAGCCCTAGTTCTTAACCCTATACTTCTCCAGACCTTTATCTATTATACCCCCATAGTCACCAGTGTAAACATCCTATCTTTTTCCCCTGACACTTCTTTTCCCTTACTATTTTTCCCCATTTACCCCTTTCTTACCTGCAAAACCCTAATTTACACCTGCCTTCCACTAGGTGGCATCCTTCTATGACCTGGTTTACTGCCTAATTGCTTACTTCTTTACTCTTCAGTACCTTTGTCTTGTACCTGGATCTCCTAGCTCTTAACTGCTCTTTTCTTTCTCTCTGGCCCCTGCCATATCTCTCTTCTATTTTACTTTTCTGCTTCAAACTTCACCTCACCTTACATTTATTACATTCTAAATACCTGCTACAAGGTTACCTGCTTGTGTCTCCACCTTACTGATTGTCTTCTCTGTACATCTACAACTCTGTTGTCTCCTACCTCTACATTTCTTACACTTCCCTTGTGGCTCTTTTCCCTAACTACATACTCCCCCTCTTCCCACACTATTACCTCACCCACGCCCACATCTCCATACTCCACCTACTTTATCAGGACACCTGCTCCCAGTTATTTACCTCTCTCCCTTATCAATATTTCCCGCCTAATACTCATACCTATGCTCTTCCCCCACTCCCTCCCCCTAGTTTCTTAGCGTTCTTATAAATATATCCCCATATCCCTCGACGCCATCTTTGTTCCCAACACGCTGCTTGGCTGCTACACGTCCCGAACCTGGTGCTGGACGGTTACTCAGAGTAAGCGTTTTTTGTTAACTCAGTGTGCTATGATTTACTTCTGTATTTAACTTATAATGAAAACGTGTGGTTTTTATTCCACGCATCCATGAGTAGTGTAATAGCGTAGCTCTTTTTACATGCTGTGTACGTATGCCTAAATTCGGGCGTTTCAATGGTTAAGACTTTTCTAACTATTTGTCCCTATCTAGCACTGTTAAATTGTTATAGTTGCCTTGTGGAATTGTTACGTTACTGCTTGTGACTACTCACTGATGGTCTTTATGCTGTATTTTGTGGTCGTTTATGAAGACTGATTTATACTTGTACTGAGGGAAGGCTTATTTGCTGCGCAATAGATTAAATCAGTTTGGCTTAGGAGACGTCCTTCTTACTCTCTAAAATGAATGCATGCTAGAGAGATTATAGTGCAGACCAACTGGTTGGGCATTTCCTAGTACTACTCCCATATTAAATATTGGCTCACCATAACAACTGTCCCTTCAGAGCTTATTAGCACCAGTCTATAAGTGATAACATTGAATGAGGATTACAGTGTGTTACCGTATACCTGGCCAGTTCTTAGCGCTATCCCTCTTTAGCGCCTTGTTTTTAGCTACTGTTTTCTACCCCAATTGACTTGTTTTTTGTCGGGAATGTAATTGTGGGTACCTGGTATCACAATACATGAATGTAAGCTTGACTGAGCAGCGCTATTTCTCACATGGCGTCTCTGAATCATAGCGCCTTTGCTTGCTATTAAGCTCAGAAACCTCTCTATTGAATACCTTATGTTATTCTAATTCCCAAGATAGAGTTTTAAATAATTTAAAAGCCTTATCTGATATCAGCGCATAACGCAACAGCTTTGGGCTTGTCCTGTATCAACCTTGATCGGATCGATACAAGTGTGGTGCGACACATAGTAATTCTTGTTAAATTTAAACTATTTTGTTCCAAGAGTTATGAAGACATAGTCGCATTTTCTAGCCTGTAACTATGAAACGTTTGCTACCTCTTAACATTAGCCAAGTTTCTTTCAAGCGACTGCTTCCACTGGCATGTAAATAACTTTGACTGTGGAACGATTTCACTTAAGCAACCCCTCACTATCTGTCCACCCATTGAAACCTTTTATTTTAGTCTGTATTTCTGTAGTAGCGTATTATATATATCGTATTTTATCAATGTTATTTTGATATCAATATCCTGGCTTACTGTAGTTGTTATAATTTAGAATTTAGTTAGTTTCTATTTTTCTAGTGCAAGCTAAATTACTATGGTCTTAATTCTACAGTAGTGTATTATCTGTTTCTAACTATCATATCCTTTAAATGGCATTTTGACTGCAATAACCTTTCACACTGGTGTTCTTATAATTTAATATGTATATTTAGTATCTGCTTTTCTAGATGAGAATGTTACTATAAGTACAAACGTGTTTAATGCTCACCTGGTTGTTATAAAGCTGTTAGAAATTTATAATTGCACTCTAATATTTTTCTCCATTTTTGCCTTCTATCTTCCTCTCTCTCCCTGCTATTTCTACTAGTTGACTACCTGGACCCTGCAATCACCTACACAAGTGACTCTGCCCTCTTGGAAGACCAGCATTTGTGTCAACTAAGCCCCAACCCTGTTATCTTCAGTGGTTTCATACAAAAGAGACTGTAAAAGTATGTTATTTATACATGTTTAAATACAAATCCTCTGACCTGAGTATCTTACTCTAGCTACCTGCCCAGGACTGCCAGCAGCCAACAGCCCTAGTTCTTAACCCTATACTTCTCCAGACCTTTATCTATTATACCCCCATAGTCACCAGTGTAAACATCCTATCTTTTTCCCCTGACACTTCTTTTCCCTTACTATTTTTCCCCATTTACCCCTTTCTTACCTGCAAAACCCTAATTTACACCTGCCTTCCACTAGGTGGCATCCTTCTATGACCTGGTTTACTGCCTAATTGCTTACTTCTTTACTCTTCAGTACCTTTGTCTTGTACCTGGATCTCCTAGCTCTTAACTGCTCTTTTCTTTCTCTCTGGCCCCTGCCATATCTCTCTTCTATTTTACTTTTCTGCTTCAAACTTCACCTCACCTTACATTTATTACATTCTAAATACCTGCTACAAGGTTACCTGCTTGTGTCTCCACCTTACTGATTGTCTTCTCTGTACATCTACAACTCTGTTGTCTCTTCCCGCTCCGTTCGCCCTTCGGGCTCACTCCCCTCCCTGCCCCCAAATCCCACCCGCCCCTGCAACCTCTACATTTATCCCCACATAGACACACCCCTCCCTTCTTCAGAACCAATCACAACCACTTCCTGTGCCCACCCTATCCATAATACTCTCCTCCCCTCTCTAGATCCTGTCCCTGCCCATGCATAATACTCTCCTCCCTCCCCCTTCCTCTTTACTCTTTAGACCATTTCTTATCAAGCCACTCACTCCAAATCTAATTAACATGCCTAACCATTACTACCCTCTACTACTACTAACTCTTCTAACTACTCTCACCTCTACCTATCTCTCAACCTCCTATGAACATCCCTTACCCTCATCTCTTACCATCCCACGTAAACACACAATATCTACTCCCCCTACTACATCCACAAACTATCTCAGTGCCATCTACAAAACCTCATATCTCCAACCTAAATATCACCGTCTCTCTCACACTAAATACTTTATTCATAACCATAAAAAACATGATATTTACTACTGCAAACCCCCTCAATTTTATAACATTATATTAATTTGCTCATTGATAGATGGAGACATGCACCCCAACCCTGGCCCTGTCCCATCCTCACTATCAACTAACTCACAACCAGTTAATACAAAGCCAACAGTAACAATCAAACCCCCAAAATCACTCTCTATTGCCCATCTAAATATACGTAGCATTTGTAATAAAATTCCACTAATCCATGCTCTTCTAGATGTTCAACAGTTTGACATTCTCTGTCTAACTGAAACATGGCTCAAACCTTCAATAAAAGATAATGAAATAGTCCCCTGGCTACAATATCATCAGACAAGACCGCTTAAACAAAAAAGGTGGTGGCGTAGCTATATTTTATAAAGCTGGATTGCAAATAAGTAAAACAAATCATACCCTCCCAACTGACACTAATGTTGAAATTATTATTTCAAAACTTCAACTCAACCCTCACAAAACTATTAATATTATCTGTACCTATATTCCCCCTGGCAAAAATCTTCCCATATTAGAAGACCTACTAAACTGGCTTTCACTTAACCTCCTACAGGAAACTATACTCCTAGGAGACTTTAATATTGACTGGAACTTATGTAATCATGCTAATCCATCTAACCTTATTAACCTCCATGGCTTCACACAAAACATAACCTCCCCAACAAGAACAAACAAATGTAATAATAAAGAAACCATACTTGACTGGATCTTAACAAATAGTCCCCAGGAAAAATATACAACAGGAACCCTCCCAGATGACCTCAGCGATCACTCCCTAACCTATATTATCAGGCATAAAACTAGTTTTTCTATCCCAACCCAAGTTCGATTCTCCCGTAGTAAATAACATTTTGACCCCAATCTGTTTCAGAATGAACTTATGCAAGTTAACTGGTCACCTCTTAAAGCTCTCCCTATAGACGATGCTGTAAACCATTTCAATAATACTTTTCTCAACATCCTTGAACACCATGCCCCCTTGCGTTCAATACGAATGAAAGCTAAGACAGCCAAATGGCTCTCAAACACAACCAGACAACTAATACTTTATAGAAATAAAGCCTGGACTAAATGGCGAACCACTAAAAACATAACTGATCATCTCACTTTTAAACAAAAAAGAAATATGACAAAACAAGCCATCCTAAAAGATAAAAGAAACTTCTATACTCAACTACAACAATCTTCCCTTCACCAACCACATAAATTTTGGTCCGCTATTAACACACTGCTATCCCCTGCCAAAGCTGTCACACCAAATCCACTAGGCTCTAACCCTGACTCACCTTTACAAACAGCTAATGCCTTTAATACCTTCTTTACTTCAGCTATATTAAAACTAGCTAACCAACAAAACCCTGATACCTCCAAAATACTAACCCCTAGCTCCACCCCCCCATTTCATCTTAAACCTATACCCACCTCCTACATATTGTCCTTACTTCAAAAACTTAAACCAACAACCGGCTCAGCTGACAAATTACCAGCAGAATACCTCCAACTAAGTGCAAAAGCTATAGCCTACCCCATCTCTGTATTGATTAATAGGACCTTAAAAGAAAGTACTATCCCTCAGTATGGAAAATCTCACATATTATCCCCTTTTTAAAGGAGGTGACTCTACAGAGTATTCTAACTTCCGCCCATAGCTTTACTATCCCCTTGCAAAAATAATGGAGAAATGCATCCACAAACAGTTGCTTAACCACCTACTAAACTTCAATCTCCTAGCTAACTGCCAACATGGCTTTCGACCATGCCACAGTACTACCACAGCCTTACTATCCTTCATAGACTCTATAAACAAAAATCGCAACAATAATACTCCATCTTCAGCATTCTTTGTTGACCTGTCAAAAGCCTTTGACATGGTTAATCACCAACTCCTCTTACATCGTTTAAAATCCTCTCTCTGGACAATCTTGCATTAAGCTGGTTCACATCCTATCTCGAAAATCGCAAACAGGCAGTTCTCTGGGACAACCATCTCTGATCTTCTCCCCACCTCTATAGGAGTCCCTCAGGGCTCCATCTTAGGTCCTCTTCTGTTTTCCATTTTTATAAATGACCTTCATCTATCTACACCTCTATCTACCTGTATTCAATATGCAGATGACACTACCATCATTTGCTCTGCCTCAACTCAGACTGAACTTCACTCCCTCACACAAACAACCTTCACCACCATAGAGCAATGGTTTGCTAATCATTGTCTCCTCCTTAACCCCAAGAAAACCAAACTTCTCATCTTTCCACCCACACACCTGTCTCCCTCAATGGATTTCACACTCACATCCAATAATGGCACCCTCATCACTCCAGACCAAACAACCAAACTTTTGGGTATTACTATTGACAACCAACTAAAATTTGACTTTCATATTAACTCAACAATAAAAACTAACAGAAAACTAGGTTCTCTCTACAGAATCAAATCCTGCTTAACTCCTGAAGCCAGATCTAACATAGCCAGAACCCACTTAATCTCTACCCTATTATATGCTTCCCCCATATACACTAATCTTTCTAAGTATAATCTCAATAAACTAGCCACATCATACAACAACATTGCCAGATTTGCTACAGCCTCTCCATATAGGACTCACCATTGCTTGAATCTCACAAAACTAGGTTGGCTGGAACTACCCCACCTAATACAATACTATCAACTTACAATTGCCCACAAAGCCCTTCATCACCTTGAAAACACACCAATGCTCTCCACCCTTATAAAACCCTATACCAATTTGAAGAACCTTCGCTCCTCTAACAAAATACTGATTCAAACTTCTCTATCAAATAACATAGCAGGTGACTCCACATTTTCCAACTCAATTGGCAAAATTTGGAATCAACTACCATCAGACATCACATCCCTGACCTCAGTTCCACTATTCAAAACAAACTCAAAATCTTCCTAACCAACCACTGGCTATGCTCTTGCTATAACCCTGGCTAACTTCTTTCTTTTTTCCCTCCTTCCTTTCTACTGACCTCCCTCTCCTTCTTCTCCTAACTCTAGTATACCACAACTTCCACTTCTTAAGTATTCCTATCTCTCTCTCTATTATTAGACATAAATCTAATTTTGCTTCTCTCGTATAATGGAGTAATACTGTAACTAAGTAAAACATCTAATCTTATTTTCCTGCTAAGTCTCATATTGTACTCTTGTGTCTATACATCCTGGAAGAAATTTAAAGAAAATGTTTTCTTTTTATGACATAATTCTGTATATTTTTTTTAACATGTTAAGTAGTAGTTAGCGGAGCTTTTCTCCTCGGGCCTCCACTGAAAATGGACATGTATCCAGTTGGACTAGCCCGGTTAACAAATGTAAAATAAATAAATAAAATAAAAATAAATGCCTGTACCATGGCCGCAATCACATGTGTGTTACAGGGTATGTGTGTGTACCTAGCAGCATGTATATTATGTTACAGCAGTATGCCAGCTATATTAACAACCGTGAACATATGTTAGGTAGGGGTATGGCATCAAAGCCTAGGGTGGTTTACTGTTAATACTGTAACTGTACATTACATTCATTGCATTTGATGGCAATATTCGTCATGCATTAGCTTGATATATTCCCCCAGTGTGAGGTTGTGCATTGTATCCAATACAGTGTGTCGAGTACTGGTGTATACTGGTTTGTTGTATGGAGTGCGGCAGCCACTGTCAGGCAGTTGTGGGTTGAGCACTGATATGTGGTATTGAATGTGTGTATCTTCTGATAGACAGACAAATGCTATATCTGGCAGTTAAGTGATATCTATACTTCATAATGTTAAGTGTGCCACATGACTTGCTCACACATATTGTTTAATTGCCTTCCAGAGTTATGACTCATCGCCACAATCCTGTGTATACAGCTGCAGAGGAGGAGGTCATACAGGCCAGCCTGTATCAGAACTATGCATGGCTTTTTTTCCAGGGCCAGCCAGCACCAGCATGAGTGCACTGCACTGTGTCAAGATCTTGTTCGCCGAGTAAATGACATAGGCATGCATAACCAGACATATGAGCAGGTACACCATCACTGCAGTGATTTAATCAGACATGTCCAGCGGCATGCGTCTGATATCCATAGACAACAGCTTGCCACAGGTGGTGGGGGGCCCATACACCCCCCCTCACCAGAGTGGGGGAGCTGCTCCTAAGCATGGTGGCTCCTGGCCTACAGCAGCAGCAACATCATGCATGTGTCATCATGGAGGCCGGAGCTACCCAGCAGGACAACATGGAGCATGCAGGTAATATGCCCTAGCTGTAGACTACTGTTACCTGTATTGTTACAATATGCTTATGTGTACTGTGTGTTTATCAGTTATGGTGCCTCTCATGTGCAATACTGATATTTGGAATAGTATCTCCACACCTGTGACTGTTGACTGTTGTTCCACTGTAGATTAGCGCACTCACTCACAGCAGCAATGCCACAGTTGTGGCCACTGATAAACTGAGTCATATTCTTGTAGGTCCCTCTGGTGTGACAGCAGGGCAGATGGTACATGCTGGTGAGTGTGTTAACACTTTAATATTGGTAATTAAATGTGCATGTCATAGTTGAGGTGTAGGCCATGTACACGTAACACACCTACGCATAATGCATGCTGTCCATGTTTGCTGTAAGACATTAATCATCTCATTAAAGTCAGTAGCTGCCTCAAGCACATACACTGCACAGTGCAGCAGACACAAGTGTGGCAACACTGTACTGCACCTTAGATATGCATAGTTGCTACAGCTGTACACAACAGAACATGTTTATCATATGCAGTACACAAAAACATGCTACATTTCCCATCACACTCACTGTAAGGTCACACGTCAGTATCCCACATGTCTTGCACACACACATGCTGTACCTCAGGGATAGAGTCCTATCATGGATGTGTGCAACACTCTGCAACACATAACACAGTCAAGTTAGGCAATGCTCCCTATTGGTCACCTCACACACCCATGTACAAGGTGTCTGTGTAATTGTGAACATAACCACAGCACTGCAGTTCAGGTACAGCATGATAGGCAGTGGTCTAGCACACATTAGTAGCTGTGAGTGACCACAGGATGCATGTTGATGATGGCACAGGGTACTACATCCCATCCAGTTACAGTGACCACAGTACTACTCATAGCAGTCATTGTTTTGCACCTCAATGTTGTGCATGTGCAAACATATGCACCTATACACAATATGCATAGTGTGTTGTGTGTGTGCTTACATATGCCAGTATACACAATATGCACAGCAGTTGCCATCCACACAGAGTGTCACATATATGTCCTGGAATGCTAGAGGGTGTATAGGTCACTTGACACACATTGGGTATGTGTGGTGTTTAATGTTGCAGTCGTGTAGCATGACATGCCATGTGTGGCACCGACATATCTGCAATGTGTTCCACACTCACCATAACCACTGTACACTGGCCATTAAGAGCACTGGGATACCTTCATGTCAACATGCAGCAATCGTCCCGTGTCTATACATAGCATGCATGTGCTACACTTGTACCCATTATTATCTGCTTTGGACACAGACACTGTACTCAGACATTGATATCTATATGTCACACAGATAACACATGCAGCCATGGCATGTATATGTGTGAGTGATGGTGCACAGGGCATTGCAGAGCTGATAATACCTGCACAGCAATGTTGTGTCCATGTACAAATTGTGTTCCAGGGTGTAGCCAATCACTGAACAATGACACAGTTGCAACAAAGCCATGTATACTGCCATTACATTGGGGCATCTACACTTGCACTGTATGGTCTTGTGCAACACATATTCTGCATACTGACATGTGTGGTGACTGTTTACGTTGTGATACTGACACCCACCTTCACCCACTATAGAGTATGTGTTGGATTGCTGGTGTGTGTGTCTATGTGCTGTAGTGAGGAGTGTATTACTGTTCATGTGTGCATGTGTGCATGTGCACATGTGCGCATGTGTGCATGTGCGCATACATGTGTGCATGTGTGCATGTGTGCAAGTGTTCATGTGTAGACTGTAAAGTGTGTTTCCTGTCTTTTTCTCACAGGTGCTGAGTTAGGGCTGGCCGAATGCAGCAGGGAACCTGAAGCCACTGCCATGAATAGTGCTGATGATGAGACATGTATTTTGACACAGGGAGGTTTAACAGGGTCTGTCGTTGGTCCACCAATCAACAGTACACAGCGTTCAACCCCATCTATGCACACTCATACTGCCAATACATCCCTAACCACCAATGGCCATAGGCGAGGGACAGCATACAGTTGGCACTGACCAGGAGAGTGTGGTACCCATGGCACTTGCATTCCCTCACAGCAGCCATAGCCATATTCCTGGAATGGCACCACATAGGCGGAGGTCCAGGGGTTCTCGGGAGAGCATCGCTGGTGGTATTGCCCCTGGCAGGCGTGCCCTCACTGGTATTACAACGTCCAGTATGTTCCAGGCTGTAATGCAAGCTCAGGCACATATGGAACGGTACACCAGGCAGGGACTTAGGGCGCAGAGGGCACATTACATCGCTATCAATGACAGCATCGGTGACCTTGCCGGTGCCATCTTGATGTACATCAAGGTCGTTGATAGACATTGGGGGGAGACATTAGATGCCCTCCACAATATGTCATCCATGAGCCAGGACCATGCGGGACGGTTACAACGTAGACGCGGACGCATGCCAGAAACAGCAACAGCTGGCAGTGGTCACGGACAGCTCCCGGTTCACAGACGCTCCTGTAGTGGCAGTACCAGCCCCAGCAATGCTGGGGCTGGCCTGTCCTTTGACCGTCCCAGTAGACCACGTGCACATGGCTCTGGCCATTCCCAGCAGGGACATGGGTCCAGTTATCCCACCTCTGCCTCTGAGGACAGTACCCAGTCAGGGTTGGTACCCGATACTCTCCGTAGCACCCCTGCCAGGCACAGGTACTGTGTCCATGGCCAGAGACAGTAATCTGTATGGCCTAGCAGGTACAGTCTGTGGCTGTCCCACAAACTACTGTATATGGCAGTCACATGGTGGAGCTATGTGCATGCAGACCCACACATTAACCAAACAACTAGGGCTCACACATACACACACACATTACATCAACATTGGCCCATGCTGTACTGTTGTCCCCCACACACACACACACACACACACACACACACACACACACACACACACACACTCACAGACATGTCGATTGGATGGGTCAGTGTCAGGCTCTGGAAAACAACAAAACACCCTGTGCATATGATACCTGTGTCGCCTCCTGTCATCTGTAACATTGATGGAAGAAAAGGCTAACATGGTGCTGATGCACAGGGTGACACTATAGCAGTGTAGCAATATTAGCAAGTTGTCAACAGGAAAGTGTAATGAAATCCTTGTAGGTATATCTCAGCAGACATTATTCATCAAAGCTCTGATGGTCAATGTAGCACTGTTTACACCACTGTTAGGTCTGACTATGTATTGTCCACCCATGTGCCACTTGGCTGACGTGTAATGTGTCACCAGCATGTATTAGTGAGTGGACAGTATGTGTGTGATGTGTGCAGTACAGATTAGCAAGTGTACATCTCTGAACATGGTGGGTGCGCACTGTCTCTATGTACGTGCATAGTGGACACATGGGACATGTGGCATACCCTGTTGTACACATAGTGAACATGTCACAGTATCTTTCAATGGTCAATATGCATTCTACTACAGTTATGTACTAACATGGGTAGACATGTGTGTATGACATGGGTAGACACCATGCTGTGGGTGATACTGTTAGTATCTGTCAATGATTTGCGATCTGGTAGTATACATAACCTCAACAGCATGACTATAAGCAATCATTGGATGTTGTCCTGACAAATGACACACAGTCGTAGGGAACTCAGTAACAGTTGTATCTTTCCGGTGCTACACTATAACACTAACCAGTGGTAATTACCACCACCCATTTCTGTGTTCACACCTGTTTGGCATATAGTCCCCTTAGGTACATGCAAACACACTAGGGATGTGTCCATCCACATCTGGTAATGCATGCAGTGGCCTACAATCCATTCCCTGGATGGGACACATATCCTACACAAGGGTATCATACAGACAGATGCCTGTCATGTGATACATGCTGTATAACAGTAAGCCGACTATGGCATAGTCATCCACATGTACTATACTTACTATCCCGTCAGTACCATATAGGTGGTAGCCCTCAACATGTATGTTGGGTACCAGTGTGTACATACAGCCTCATGTTATGTCGTGTCCCTTGGTATCCACATATCCATAGGGATTGTGGAGTCCCAAAGTGTGTCACATGAGAGATTGGAGGCCTGGATGCATATACACAAGGCAGTTATACACCTATAAAGACTGTCCATTATTGGCAGTCGTGGTTGTGTATGAACATGCCTGACATATACCCCAGGCATATACCCTCACTCACACTACTGTAAAGTAACTGCCATGGGTGTGTGTGGCACAGATGACCTTGGCCACAGATCATGACCGTGCATGGGCCTGTCACATACATACATATGTGACCTATGATCTGAGAAGCTGCGGCACAACCTGTCAATGGCAACAAATGTAATCATGTAGTATGCAAGCTTCACACCTATGTACTGATTAAGGGAACATGTACACATATATATTTGCAATGCATATACCTGATGTGTGCAATGCACTTACTGTTGTAATCATAATATGCCATAACATAGTAAAAGCAAGACCCACACCGCATTGACCAAGAGTGACACACACACAGTCAGCACTTGCAGGATTCATAGGTTCATAGGTTGGTACTAGGCTATCAGCCCTAGGGCCTATACAAGCCTAGCCATAACAATTCCCTGGCTATTTCTTCCCACATTATTTACTTTCCTGGACCTTTGTCTAGCAGGGCGATTCAAACCCCTATCTTACTATGTTATGATACTAGAGCAAGACACATTAGCACAGCGCGCTATTTGCTTTACTGGGTGGTTTCCCTTCTCCGTCTGTATTTCTAGGGTGGTGACATCATCAGTCTTTCCAAAGAGGAATGTACATCTGTGGTGTGTTTTCCCAGTCTTTAAAAAGGGCACTCCTTTCAAAGAGAATTGCACACACATACAGTCGGTGCTTGCAGGATTCAAACCCCTACCTAACTAGGTTATGATACTAGAGAGAGAGAGATGCATTAGCACAGCGCGCTATTTGCTTTACTGGGTGGTTTCCCTTCTCTGTCTGTATTTCTCGGGTGGTGACATCATCAGTCTTTCCAAAGAGGAATGTACATCTGTGGTGTGTTTTCCCAGTGTTCAAAAAGGCCACTCCTTTCAAAGAGAATTAGACACACACACATACACCCCCCCCCCACACACACACACAGTCAGCATTTGCAGGATTCAAACCCCTACCTAACCAGGTTATGATATTAGAGAGAGACATATTAGCACAGCGCACTATTTCCTTTACTGAGTGTTTTCCCTTCTCCATCTGTATTTCTAGGGTGGTGACATCATCAGACTGGACATGGTAATGTATGTACACTTTGTTTTATGCCATTCCAGGAATGGTCCATGTGGGTCGTCAGGTGTCAACAGCTGGAACAGGAACTCATAATCCATACCTTGTGTGATCTATCTGTGGACACATCGACATTCCTTCATATGTCAACACATATTTATGCACAGCTTGTTGGTTTTGCGGGTACTACATGTGTCTGGGATGTTGATAAAGGGCTATTCAAAGTGTATGTGAGACATGTGTAGCTGTGTTCAGTGATGTATGCCCTGTGTGGCTGCCTTGCAAACAGTCTAGCATGTTTGGGAACCGTGATCCACACATGAACATACCATGGTTAGTAGGGTTGTGTGTATGTCAACTTCCAATAGCTCCGTTTATGACTTCAACAATGATGGACTCCATGGCTTGCAGATCATACTTCATAGGCATACTGGACTGCACATCCCATGGTGCACCAACACTTGTGTGGACTGCCATATGTTGCTGTAACACATTCAATGGTTCCACATCATGTGTAGGGGGGGAGGTTCAGCTGACTGTTCAGGTGCAGGATCTGTTTGTTCTGTAGTTTATGCATGACACATATTGGGAATCAATGTAGTCCACTTGATGCCATGCTTTTAGCATTGGGGGTAGCTGTTCATCCATTCTACATGTGATATCTCCTAGTATGATGATATGGACTATCGTCGGTGGGAGGTGGGTATGTATATATGGGCCTGTCTGTCAGGATGTCGGCATTGTCAGTCAGGTACAGTTGGCCCTGACTCATGACATATATGTGTGTACATTGCTATATATGACATAGCTGTCGGAGGTGTCATGATTCAGTCTGGACTCCTTCTCAGCTACTCTTTACAGAACACCAACAAACCTGAGCACTAATCCCTGTTATACTCCTTTACATACTTAACACCCTACTGATCCTTTGTCATCTGGCTACAGAGTATGTCATGATGATATCCTGGCATGTCCAGGGGTCGGCTTTGTGTGCACTCTCCAGTCCAGCTGGTGAATATTGTGATGTAGACACAATGTCACATCTGCCTCATGTACACAGACAAGATTCTCCTCCTCACAACAAACCCAGATATATGTGTGAGATGCACCTATAGAGACATACAGGGTGCTGAACTCTCTCGACCCATGACTGGCATAGTCTATCAGGTGGTGAAGATAACCACACACACCACATATTAGTCTCACATATCCTCTGGCGACAGCACTCAAACCACATTATCACACATACACATACTCGGAAGCTGTAAATGAACTCTGCCTAAGCAGATACCGCCACAACAGGCACACACACAACTGCTACCCCACTACAATTTCCATATCTCACATAGTTCATAATGTCAGTGTGCCACACAGTCACTTGCCTTCAGGCTACACAACACACATAATACACTTGTGATAGGTGACACTTATTGTCAGACACACTGACATACCACTCACCAGCCCATGCAAGGGAATAGTCCCTTTGTGCTCTCTGTCGTGTGCCAGGATCTGCCACATAACACATGCAGTCAGGTCACTATAAAGCAAGTACAGGACTGGCATCATCATTGTCCATGCTGGTGCATAAAACCTCAGATGTTACTCCCTGGACCACATGACATGGTACATGGAGGAACAGTGTCATCATGTAGCCCAGGCCAGTATGACCCTGACCTTCTCTAGCATCTTACACCCACCAAGTATGATGTCACAGTATACAAACATATCATGTTTAACACTTGGCTAACAGATTGGTGTCATTCATAGGGGATACAGTGTCTGTCAGCCTGTGGTGACATGCTCAACATGCCAAGTAGCTTCACTAGGGGCATCTTGCACCTGTCACCCTTGGACCTTTGAATGCTGGCCGAGGCTCTTGCTACCACCATAGTGCATTTGTTGAGCAGGGCTCAAAAGACAAACCCACCTACATAGACATTACAGATTAAATAACACTAAGGGTAATGCTGCTCAACACCAGATGTGTTACCCTCATATTGCGGCCACTCAGGACTCCCCTCAGTATGGGGGATAGCAATATATGTGCACTAACAGACGCCTAGTTCAGGGTCACATATGCACACCAGCACTACCAGGTTATGTTTCATACCATGCTTTCTGACCACAGGACTTGGAACGGACAACACAACTAGGGGGTGTATCCCTATACATCACAGATACACACACCTCCGGGTTAGTGGCACTGCAGTAAGCATCACAGACCATACATATACAGCTACTATTGTTTGAAACTGCCTTTCAGTTTGTTGCCTACTGCAGATCACCCTCCCATACTCAGGAACCACACTCGGCTTTCCTGGGAACAGTGGGGGATATGATGGTTTCCACAAACACCATTATATTGGGTGACATCAGATACATGAATATTGACTAGGGATACTACTCAAGCCGCAACAACCTCGCCCTACAGTTGCTACAATTTGTACATTCATATGCTATGGCACAACCAGTCACCACAGTCACAAGGGGAATACATATTGGACCTGATCATCACCAACATGGGGACTTTATGTTACACACCAACAATATACCCCTCATTGGTAAGGTCGGAACATAAATCTATCTCACTGGACATACATATACACTCCACACAACCATCCTGGGTAATCTTGGTGAACTTCTGATGAGCCAATGTTTCACTTCACCAAAGCAAGGTGGTATCCTTCAGAGAGCTTGAGACAGTGTAAAATACAGCTCCGACTGCTGAATCCTTTACATACACATTCTATGGACTCCTAGTGGACTGCATGGATTGTGCTACCCCAAATAACAACAAGACTCACTCCTCCAATGGCAGGGGGACCTGTCTGGTAGACACCAGCCATTAATGAGCTCTACAATGTCAGGAGGAAGCTACTACATGATAGAGCACAATCCCAGATGGGGAAAGCATCTGTGATCTGTACTAGCAGACAGCTATGATCACTCATGTACTTATCTAAGGTCTTCTTCTCACGGACAATTGCACCAGACAAGTAGGACTATCACAAGGCCTTCGTCAGTTAGGTCAGGAACCTGAGTGGACACTCACTGATATGCTGTGAGTTACTGCATACTGACTACACTTACCCTGAACCCACTGGCATAGCCAACATCCTGGCAAACAGGTTCAGTGCAGATGTCTCCCCCCATCCCCCCCAGGGAGCAACTATCCATCCCAACAGAGTGTAACCTCCCTGACACCACACAGTAACAGGTGAGTGCTGCCCTCCCCAAAGCATACATTACAGCATCAATGCGACCAGTTGGTGTCCCGGCCTTCATCTTACACGAGCTTCATGACAGACGTAACCCTCACATTACATCACTGTGCAATATTAGAGTTACTACAGGATATGTACCCACAGAATGGCATACAGCAACAGTGTTCCCACTCCACATAGTTGGTGCCAGAACAGACCACAGACAATATTGCCCTATAAGCCTAACTATCCTGTTATGCAAAGCTATGGAGTGTATTGTCATGGGACTCTTACACATAGACATCAGGAAACTACAGACACTGTGTCCTACACATTTCAGCATTGTTGTGGGCAGATCTTGCCTCTTGAACATGTTTGTATTCTTCTGACAGTTAACAGGTCCATCAACATAGGGACAGCTGTACACGCAGCCTACCTGAAGCTTTCTAAACCCTTCCAAACAATAACCCAGTGGGCCATTATGCATAGGCTCATCAGCGTCGATATGGACACATATCTCACATGATGGATTGCTACCTGGATCAGGGATAGCACCCACATGGTCAGAATTTCAGGTGCCATGTCTGACTATACACCAGTTACACATGGCATCCCACACGGCTCGGTCCTGGGACCTCTCTTGTTCAGTATATATTTGTCTGATGTACAGGCTACCACAGGGGGAATATGGCTGACCTTGTTCACACTTGACTGCATACTGGGTGCCATGATCACCTCTCCAGCTGCCACATGCATACTGCAACAGGGTCTCACAGAGATGGATGACTGGTGCCTGAGCCATGGCCTACAGCTAAATGCCATTAGTTGCATAGTCATCCCCTTTGGGAATAACAACATGCCCACACATTAACACATAGGTAGTACTCCATTACATATGGTAGGTGTTGTTAGGTGATTGGGGACATGACTTGTTCGTACTGTCACCTTTGACATTCACGTTGCCACAGTGGTTGGACAGACCTTCTATATAAGCAACCTTATCCCATATGGTTTCACATCTAGATCGAGTGATGTCATTGTGCCCCTATACTAATAACAACCGTGCTTGATTACAATGCCACCTTTGAGGTGTACCTTACCCAACACCTGCAGCAACTGTACTGACCACAGATACTCAAGCAACAGCCGCCCCTCAACATTTCCCACGAATCACATATCTCACAGTCACAGCCCTTAAGGCCAAACAACACACCAAATACACTTGTTATAGGGGACTCTATTGTCCGGCACCCTGACATCCCACTCAACTGACTGAACAAAGAGAAGGTCACTGTAAGCTGCCTGTCAGGTGGCAGGATCCACCACATAATGCAAGCACTCAGGTCACTCCAAAGCAGGTACAAGTATGACTCCGTCATTGTCTATGCAGGTGTGAATGACATGAGACGTACCTCCCTGGACTACAAGAAATGAGACATAGAGCAGCTCTCTGATCATGTAGCCCAGGCTGGTATGACCCTGACCTTTGGTAGCATCTTGCCCTCACCAAGAATGATGCCAGAGTATAAAAACAAAATTATCAGTTTCAACAATTGTCTACAGTATTGGTGTCATTCAATGGGGATCCAGTGTCTGTCAACCTGGGATGACATGCCCGACAAGCCATGTTGCTTCGTTAGGGATGGCTTGCACCTGTCATCCTTAGGCTTTCGTATACTGGCCATGCCTCTTGCCACCACCATAGTGCATTTTGTAGGTGAGGCTCTAAGGACAAACACACCGCCATAGACAACCCAAGGATACAAAAGCTAAAGGTAATGCTACTCAATGCCAGATGTCTAAACCTCAAGATGCACCCACTTGAGGCTCTCCTCAGTATGGAGAACATTGATGTCTGTGCAGTAACAGAAACCTGGTTCAAGGCTTCTGAGAGCACCCCAGCACTACAAGGTTATAACTCATACCATGCATTTCACACACAAAACTCAGACCAAAGCACAAAAGGAGGGGTAGTATCTATATTCATCAAAGATACCTACACCTCCAGGTTAGTGGCACTGCATGAATTATCAGAAACCATCCATGTGCAACTAACAGTGGGCCAAACTGCCTTTCAGTTTGTAGCCTGCTACAGAACACCCTCTCTGTTACAGGAACCCCACTTGGCATTCCTGAGAACACTGGAGAATATCAAGGTCTCTCCTAAAACTATGTTATTGGGTGACTTCAACTACCCAAACATTGACTGCAACAACTACTCATGCCCAAACACACTCGCCCAATGGTTCCTTGAAGTTATAAACTGTAATGCGATGGAACAACCGGTCACCACTCCCACAAGAGGGAACAACATATTGGACCTGGTCATCACCAACATGGGGACTCTATGTTCCACACCAGAGGTAAACCCCTCATTGGTAAGATCAGACCATTAACAAATTTCCATGGACATCCATATCCCGTCCCCACCCCCAGCCAAGGAAATCACTGTATAGAATTTCTCAAACGCCAACTTTGCACTTATCAAGACTGAGATGGAATCCTTCAAAGCCCACAGGCCAGAGGATAATACAGGCCAATCCACAGAATCCTTTACAAATGCATTATATGAGCACCTGCAGGAATGCATGGATCGTGCTATCCCAAATAAAATGAAGACTCACTCCTCCAAAAATAGGAAACCTGTTTGGTGGACCCCGGCCATAAATAAGCTATACAACAGAAGGAGCAAGCTACTACATGACAGAGCAAAATCCCAAAAATGGAAGGCATCTCTGATCAGTATTAGCAAGAAACTTTGATACCTCATAAAATCATCAAAGGCCAGTTTCCAAAGGGAAATTGCCCTAGACACTAAAGATAATCACAAGTCCTTCTTTAGTTATGTCCATAATATGGGTGGAAACTCCCAGATATGCTCTGAATTGTTGCATAACGGTACAAAATATACCGAAACTACAGACAGCTAACATCCTGGCAGACAGATTCATCACAACCCCCCCCCCCCTTCACCCACAAAGGAACAAATGCCTGTCCCAAATGAATGTAACCTCCCTGACATCACAGATGCACAGGTGAAGGCTACCCTCACCAAAGCAAAAAACACAGCAGCTATGGGACCAGACGGTGTCCCAGGCTGTGTCTTACACAAGCTCCAAGAAGAACTGAACCCTGACATTAAGTCACTGTTCAAACTTAGCCTTACTACAAGATTATGTACCCAAATAATGGCGTACAGCTACAGTGGTTCCTCTCCACAAAGGTGTTGCCACAACAGACCTTGGGAACTATCACCCCATAAGCCAGACTAGTCTGGTCTGTGCACCTATGTAGCGTATTATCATGGAACTCATAAAGACATTGGGAGCCTCCAGACACTGGACCCTACCCAATTAGGCTTTGTTAAGGGCAGATCTTGCCTCTTAAACCTAGTTGATTTCTTTGAAACAGTTACCAAAGCTATGGATGAGGGCAAGGTAGTCCACACAGCCTACCTGGACCTTGCAAAAACGTTCAACACAATACCCCACTTGGAAATCATACATAAGCTTAACCGCTTAAATATCAACCCCTATATCACAATATGGGTTGCAAACTGGCTCAGGGATAGAACCCACATGGTCAGAATCGCAGGTGCCATGTCCGAATACAAACCAGTTACAAGTGGCATCCCACAGGGCTCAGTTCTGGGACCTCTCTGGTTCAGTATATACTTCTCTGAGGTTCAGGCTAACATGGGGGGATTATGGCTGACAAGGTTCACAGATGACTGCAAACTGGGAGCCATAATTGACTCTCCAGCTGACACAAGCATCCTCCAGAAGGGTCTCACAGAGATGGATGCTTGGTGCCAGAGCCACAAGCTCGAGCTACATGCTAAAAAGTGCATAGTCATCCCCTTTGTGAAAAACAAGGTGCACACAAATTACCACATAGGTGGTAATCCATTACATACAGAAGTAGTAATTTGAGATTTGGGGACCAGTGTAGATAGTAATCTCTCCTTTGATAATCACATTGCCAAAGTGGTTACAAAGACCTTCTATATATGCCACCTTATCATCTACATCAAGAGAGGTCATTGTGCCCCTCTACTCATCAGTCATCAGCCCCATACTTGAATACAATGGCCCTTTTGGGATGTACCTTACCCGACACCTGCAGCACCTGGACAAACCCAAAAGTACCTCTCCAAGAGGATCATGGGCTACAAACAGATGTCATATGCAGCTCAACTAAGGAAACTCCAGCTCTACTCAGTTGCTTACCACCTACTCAGAGGCAATCTATGCCTGACATACAAAGCCATGACAAAGTCAGGATTAATGGATATGCTCCACCTCAAAAATCCAAGTCCCTTAGAGATACACGCTCCAGGGACTTAAACCTCAGCACAAGAATAAAAAGGACATGCTGGAGGGACAGATTCATTTCCCAGAGGCTCCCCTCACTCTGGAATAGAATCCCAATTCATATTAGACATAGCCCCTCGCTGACCCTCTTCAAGCCAAATCTGGACACATGGATGGGAAATTGCAAATTCACCCCTGGGATCTCTTCTGTGTCCCTGCTAGACAGAGGCACAGCAAACTAATCTTAAAGGGTACCTTCTGTGACCTAATTTACAGAGACACAGTAGACTAATCTAATAGGGAGATGGACGCCAAATACACTCTGGCTAGGCCTCTCTTTAAACACAAAATCAAAGATTACTTCCAAAGCCACTGGCTCTGTTCCTGTTCAAAACCTGACTAATCCTTTACCTCCTCTGCACTTTCCTACTGCTTTACTTTCCCTCTCTCTTACTGTATCTGCTTCAGTCTACCTCCTTTTAGAGTATTTTGTTTCTTCTTACCTCTATGCTAATCTGTCACTACTTTCCCTTCTCTTTTCTTAAACTGCTTCCCTTCCTCCTCTCCTATTTTTAGTGCTTCTCTTTCTCCTTCTGTTACTAAGATTAGTTCTTTATAATATTATTAATCAATTTTAGGGTGCCACGGTGGTGCAGTGGTTAGCATTGCCGCCTCACAGCAAGAGGTTCTCCGGTTCAATCCTCGGCTGGGGTGCCTTCTGTGCGGAGTCTGCATGTCCTCCCTGTGGTCGCGTGGGTTTCCTCCGGGTGCTCCGGTTTCCTCCCACATCCCAAAGACATGCTGCAGGTGGATTGGACACTCTAAATTGGCCCTAGGTGTGCGTGTGAGTGTGCCTTCTGTGGAAGGTTGGGCGCCTGGCTGGCAACTCGGCACCGTAAAACTCCACTGCCATTCAATGTGCGGACAGGTGATCCGCTGTGGCGACCCCTAACCGGGATAAAGCCGAAAGAAGAAGAAGAATATTATTAATCAATTTTGCTCTCTGTTTTGTGCCTTGTTCTTGATGTTATTTCAGCTACTTAATGTTATTTTTAGAAATGTGATCCTCTCTTTGTTTATATCTGTTATTGGTACTATATTTTTTATGTGTCTATTCATCTATGATGATTTTGTCCATTTGCTTGTCTATTGTAACATTTTGTATTCAATTTTATGTGGAGCTTTTCTCCCCGGGCCTCTACTGAAAATGGAAATGTATCCAGCTAGACTAGCCCGGTCAACAAATGTAAAATAAATAATAAATAAATAGGCTTATAAATGCCCTAGGGCAGATAGCCTAGTATCTACCTATGAACCTATAAGTTCCGCACCAAGCAGATGTAGGGACTCACACAGATGACCTGCACAGTTCAGATGCAGTAACTCCAGCTCTACTCAGTCGCTTACCACCTACTCGGATATGATGTGTGCCTGTTGTTTGCAGTAATACCCCACCCAGAATTAATGGACATGCTCCATCCACCTCAGGATATCCAACTCCCTTGTAGCTACACACTCCAGGGACATATACCTCAGCACAGATGTTAATAGGACATGCTGGAGGGACAGATTCTTATCCCAGGGCCTCCACTCACTCCAGATTGTGATTGCTGTTTCACATAGGCAGAACCACCCACTAACCACCTACAGGGGACATCTTGATGGCTGTATGGATGATCGTATGTTTACCCATGGGATATCTTCTGTGTCCCTGCTACACAGAGACACACTAGCCTAAATGTACATGGGCTATCTTGTGTGACCTACTATTCACTGGCACAGTATAGTACTCTGACAGGGCTGCAAAAGCCAAACACACTCTGGCTAGGCTTGTACATACCCTAGGGCAGATAGCCTACTATCGACCTCTGAACCTATGCTTCTGCTCGGGATGCACAATATTTATTGCTGATACTGTTTGCAGGTCTTTATCGTCTTTGCTTTCCCAGTTTCTATGAACAACTTAGGTATCTGTGGAACATGTTTGACCATGACAGGGTTCCACTATATTATATAAGTGTTTGTTGTCATGTAACTGTGTGCACAGGGTGATTGCTGGATAGTGAGAGGTTTCTGGGTTAACACATGCAACTGCCAGATATGTGTGGCCCACTGCCGTAGTCAGACATGGCCTAAGTTTGTGAGCATGCCCAGTTCAGGCTTTCCATGTTTTGTTGCCTGACATATGTCTCATTTATTTGTGTGTGAGCATGCCCAGTGTGACCTTTCAGTATGTTGCGATCTGAAGTCCATTACATTTCTGGATGTGTGTGAACATGAATAACAACCAGAACTGAGAAAAACACACTTTATAATAGCAAAGCTTTCGGATAAAATCCTTCCTCCATACTAATACAAACAAATCTAAAAAACAAATGGTTTAAATACAGGTCACTGAAGTCACATGACCAGCAGTCCAAAAATCATGTGACCACAAGTATATAAAACAAATCATTAAAATTAGAAAAATTAGAAAAAACATAACATTATCACAACCTAGTATGTTGCAATTTAACAAGAACAGGTTTCAAGGTAATCATATTATTTAAACCTGGAAAATGGTCAGAGTTCAACCTAAGAATCCATTCATACTCTTTTAATTCAAGTAAATTACCACTATCACCACCTCTGGCAGGAGGTCAGATTACATCAATAACTCTAAAGGGGAATCTATGTTCAATACCTGAATCAACTATGTGCTTATACAAGGCATTACTGTCAATGGCCCTTCTAATCTCCGATTTGTGTTCAATGATGCATTCTTTTAGCTTTCTAGTGGTCTTACCCACATAGAATGCAGTATATTTCATGCAATTAGCTAAGTACACCACATTAGATGTAACACAAGTGGTAGAAAAATTAAACTGATAAACTTTACCACTAATAGGATGTTTGAACTTATCACTGCAACCGACCACAATATCAGAACAGCAGGAACAATTCAAACAGCCATACATGCCGGGCTTAGTGGTAAAAGTCCTCTCGACAGGCCTGAAAAAATCTTTGTAACATAACATATTCTTCAAGGACTTCATATTTCTATATGAGAAAAAAGTTTCTTGAAATTTAAGATGGATGCCTCTGATAGTGAGATTAATTTCTTGGATGTTAAGATACAACTACGTGAGGGTTCTATCCATACCAGTATTCACAAAAAGGAGATAAACTCTGATAGATACATTAATTATTCCAGCATGCATGCCCCACATGTCTTTAAGGGGATTGTTACTTCACAGTTTAATAGAGTTAGTAGATTAAATACTGATGATGCTACATTTAATTTACAGTTGGATGAGATGTCCAAATAGTTTTTGGATCATGGTTATGATTCTAAACTAGTTTTAGATTTAAAAAATAAAGTTTTAGTTAATAGGAAGACAATATTGAAGCCGATTTTTCTTGGGGATGATGTTGGTTCTGTTAACCTAGAATGTTCAAAAGTATGCACTAGGTATCTTACTAGTTATAATACCTTGACTTGTTTTGTAAAACAAATAATACAGAGGAATTGGGTTGTACTAATGGCCTCTTGTGAGATTAAAGACATTCTTGGTGACAGGCCTTTTTTCTCATATAGAAATATGAGGTCCTTGAAGAATATGTTATGTTACAAAGATTTTTTCAGGCCTGTAGAGAGGACTCTTACCACTAAGCCCGGCACGTACGGCTGTTTGAATTGTTCCTGCTGTTCTGATATTGTGGTTGGTTGCAGTGATAAGTTCAAACATCCTATTAGTGGTAAAGTTTATCAGTTTAATTTTTCTACCACTTGTGTTACATCTAATGTGGTGTACTTAGCTAATTGCGTGAAATGTACTGCATTCTATGTGGGTAAGACCACTAGAAAGCTAAAAGAACGCATCATTGAACACAAATTGGAGATTAAAAGGGCCATTGACAGTAATGCCTTGTATAAGCACATAATTGATTCAGGTATTGAACATAGATTCTCCTTTACAGTTATTGATGTAATACGGCCTCCTGCCAGAGGTGGTGATAGTGGTAATTTACTTGAATTAAAAGAGTATGAATGGATTCTTAGGTTGAACTCTGACCATTTTCCAGGTTTAAATAATATGATTACCTTGAAACCTGTTCTTGTTAAATTGCAACATACTAGGTTGCGATAATGTTATGTTTTTTCTAATTTTTCTAATTTTAATGATTTGTTTTATATACTTGTGGTCACATGATTTTTGGACTACTGGTCATGTGACTTCAGTGACCTGTATTTAAACCATTTCGTTTTTAGATTTGTTTGTATTAGTATTGAGGAAGGATTTTATCCGAAAACTTTGCTATTATAAAGTGTGTTTTTCTCAGTTCTGTGTGTGAACATGACCAGTATTAACATTTATACTGTGTGTGTTGGAAGTCAAGTTCTGTTCTTATTGCAGGACTCACCTTTGTGTCATAACTCAACAGGGATTATGCTGTGCCTGCATGGTTTCCATGAGATACTTTGCATAGACTTATCAACATCCCTTCATACTGGCTGGACAGTGCAATGCTGTCATGGTTTAGTGGTTCAGTACTTTAACTATGGTGCACAGTATCCTGGGTCCGAGGCCCATCACTGCTTTATATTTCCATACTGAGCAGACCAGACTGCTTAAGGGCCAGTTAAGCAAATACGAGCATGTTGGCTTTTGTTCTGCTATGCCCTACTTAGACCAGGCTTGTCCGACATTGCTGTATATTCACCAACTTTGCTGGACATTGCCCAATATTACTCAACACTGACCACAGTTGTACTAGTTGGTGTGTGTGTATTCTGTTTGCATATACTACATGGTGGTAAATGCTGTTTAGCACTACCTTAAATTGCTTGACACATGGCAATCATGCCTCAGATGGTGCTGCAGGGCTGCCTATGTCAGATGCACATACTACACTCCCTGTACATGTTTGAAGCAGGTAGTGTCAACTTAGACATCCCTTTTACTATATGTGCAGGTCAGAGAAAGGTATCATTTCCAGGGTTCCTACTGAGCCAGTGTATGTGCTATGCATTGCCTCTATGCTACGGCCAAAGCATACTGGGCATGCCTCCTTCTGCCTACTGGGGCAGGCTCAGGTTGTTCCTCCTCTGAGTCATGCTCTGCCTGTGATGACCTTGGCAATGGTGGGGGGCTGTTTGGTCCAGACCTATGCTGGTTCTGCTGTAGCTGTTTTCACAGGATCATATTATGTAGCATAGCACATACCATGACAATTTGGGTACATGTAGTTGGTGTGTACTGCAAGGCTCCACCAGATGTGTCCAGGCACTGGAACCGTGACTTGAGCAGCCCAAACACATGCTGGATTACATTTCGCGTTTGTGCGTGTGCCTCATCATGACATTCCTATTTAGGTGTGTGTGCATTTCTGATGGGTGTCATCAGCCACGGCTCCAGTGCATAGCCAGCCCCCACTAGGTGACCATGTGGGATGCCCCATTGGCAAATGTCTGGTACAGCTGCGTCAGATGCCAGATATGGGAATCATGGTAGCTTCCAGGGCAGCCAGCACACACATTCAGTATTATGTCCTGGGCATCACACATGACCTGGCAGTTGATGGAGGGGAAGCCCTTGCGGTTGAAGTAGACCCTACCCCACTCGCTGGCTGGTGCTTTGATGCTTATGTGCGTGCAGTCTATTGCACCCACTACCTCAGGGTATTCCACTATTTGCTGGAAGAGATGCATATTGCTGGCCAATACCTCACAGGAATTGGGGAAATATACATGATCACCAACATGTGCTGACATGGCATCCAGAAACTGGTGCAGTACCCTGGATGTTGATGACTGTGATATCCCCATCATATCACCAGTTGGTCTCTGGAAGGTACCTGTTGCTAGTATTCGTAGGCCAACACATACCTTGGTTTCCACTGGAATGGGTTCCCCTCTGTTGGTTCTGTGTGTGAGGTGGGGCCTGCACAGCTCAACAATTTGCTGCATGAGGTCTCTGTCCACTCTATAGCGCTCCACTATCTCCAGCTCATGTAGCCCCTGGTAGTTTACCCTGGGCCTGTACACTATTCTCTGTCTCCTCACTGGGGGTTGTTTGGCAGCATTCCCATTGTCACCACCCTCAGCATGTTGCATATGTCAGTTTATGACAACAATGGCAGCCCCTAACATTTCTTTGTCTCAGTTAAGCCTTTTCAGTATTCACTTCTCTTAGCTTACTGCAGTGCTGCAGTGTCTCTGAGCAATACATGGTGAAAAGTTGTTTGCAGAGTTTTAAGTGCTGGGCTGGGCTGGGCTGGTTTACTGCATGTGTAATTGCTTGATTCTGATTATTTCCACCTGCTAGCTCTGCTGACTCTCCCTGGTTAACTTCCTAATGTTTGTTGTGCTTCCTTTTCTCTTTCCATTTCCTCAGGGGGACAGCACCGTGCACACTAGTGCAGACATGCGTACACATGATAACACACGTGCACACAGGCTTAGATGGAGTTACACTAGCTAATTCCTGCTTAAATGTGCGCACACCAGCGCAAACGCACTCACAATACTGTAAACTGCCTTATACATGCTTACTCCGGCTTAAACACGTGCACTCAAGCTTACACATGCGCAGACTGTCTTACTCGGGTTTACAGGCACGCACATGCGCGCATACATGTTGCAAGCATTTTTACAAGAAACTTTAGTGATACCCACAGTGTGCACCTTCTATTTCTTGACTTTAGCTAGGATACCTAATGACACACCTCTTCCAGTGATGAGCAACTGACAGCTAACACATGCCACTCTGCTCCAATGAGCTTATCTTCTTTCATACATACCACCTCCTGATGTCACCTATATCCTACTCTGTTACTCCCCTTATCCTAGTCTTACACTCCACTGACTGTGCTCATTTGCTATGTAGACTTGGGATTCACTATCCTTACCCTCATTTGCATAGGATTGCCTACTAATGCTTGGTTACATCTCTTAGACTGGGTTCCCCCCTTTTTTATTTTTCTGGTTTTTTAGAGCGCAGTCTGTTTGCGCGAAGCTGCGCTACGCTTAAACATGGAAACTCGGAAAAAAAATAAATTCATTTTTTTTTCATTTTGCATCAGGAAACATTGCCAATGGCCATATATTTGGCCATTGGCATGCTTCCTCTACTGGATGCAACCTTTATTTGGAGCTGTCACTGCTCCATTTTGCTATTTGCAGAATGGTACTCAGTTGTCAACTGAGTACATTTCTGCAGATAACACTACTCTTACTCGGACAGGTTTGGGTTTCCTGAATCTCAAATCTACCTCATTTGCATGCCTTTCAGCTGCAATTGAGGTAATTTGCATGTCCCGGCCCTGTCCGTGTAAGAGCCATTTTAGGAGCTCTCTTGCACACCCCTACAGGCTGTTCCTGGATCGCTCGTCGGACATGATGGCTGCATGGAGTCTTACTCTACTCTTAGACTCCATGCGAGCCATTGTAAATCCAGCCCTGTATCTTATGTCTATGAGGTGAAGATTGCAATCATTATACCTAATCCACTCAGAATCAAACCCTGTACCTTCTATGAGGTAAAGACATTAATCATTATCACATGCACACCAAGAGTTTCTAAATGAAAAAAGAGTGTTGTGCTGTAGACTGATACTCTGTTAGGATGGAAGCAGCACACATGTGCTTGTGAGTATTACTGTGGGACATCTCAAAAAGCAAACGAATGGAGAGGTAACTAGTGGCATGCTCAATATGTATAAAAGAGAAGCAGAGCTGACAGTGAATCAAGCTTTTAAGATGTATGGCTGAAATTTATTTCATCCAGGTCTACCATTATTAAGGGGATTTGTGTAAGACATGATTTATTTTAAGGTTAGTAGTGAGAAGGTGAATACTTGCAAAGAAATCTGAAGGAAGACAAAAGAGCTGTCACGGCTTATTAAGGGGATTTGTGTAAGACATGATTTATTTTAAGGTTAGTAGTGAGAAGGTGAATACTTGCAAAGAAATCTGAAGGAAGACAAAAGAGCTGTGAAGCAGCTGCGGCAAGAGATTTGAGGGGGATTGAATGAGAAATGGAGTGGTGGCAATGTTGCACACAAGCTTCAACTATTAAGCTATGTGATATTCGGACATGGTTGTGTAGACTGACTAATTTTACTTTTGCCTATAATGAAGTGTATTTCTTTCCAGAATTGTTTTAGAGATTTGTTTTGTTTTGAGCAGGTCAGATTTAAGTTTCCTGAAAAATACTTAAATTTGCTTCTAAGAACACAGTAGAGTGTCCCATTGTCTATTGATTTTTCTTTTTTACTTATTTATGTCAGGCTTAACCTCTGTCATTCATTAGGTGTTTCAAATAATGTGAAGCCCAGATCAAGGATTTGCTTTTAATTCTAGAACTGGATTCTGAGTCAGCTATATTTATAAGGGAGATTATGATTTTAAGAAATTATTTTATGCTCATATATGAGCTAGAATGAAAAAGTAGTATAACTTATTAAATGGTAGTGGGTAATGCTATTTTTGACAGATATATGAAATCATAAGCCAGGTAAAGATGCAGTCTTAGAGAAAGTGTGAACTAAGGGGGAGGGACAGTAAGAAATAGTGTGGTGAGCTATCATGTTGGTTATCTTTTGTAGCTGGTCGGTAAGAACCCAGTCTAGGATGTCAAGTCACAGAATTCTAGCTAGGACTGGTGAATGAATTTATTGTTTGCATTAGACTGTATTAAACCAAACTATAGAATGTGCTACTGAGTGAAAATGAAAACTGTAATTTAAAACTCATCTAAACTTAGTATGTTGTGTTTTTGAAGGGTAGAAGCAACTACTGATGTAATATGTGAGGTATCACCTGTTGGAGAGCTGCTATAGACTGAAGAACTGAAGACATATGATGTTTAAGACAATAATAAACTTGAATAGCAAGCCATTTACCCAGTCAGCACTAATTTCTCTGGCTTGCAGATGAGGCAGTAAGTCTACACTGATATCTGTGAATGAAGAAAGGCATACACTTTATACTGCAGTGTTCTGAACGGTCATTCACTGGAATGAAAATCAACACACTGAATTACAGGTAGTACCTTTAATGTGCTGTAATAACAGGTAAGACAAGACTAATTTCTTGCTGGCATGCACCATGGTCTTACTCAGGCCAATAATGCTGAAACAAAGTAGATTCACCTTTTAGATGCACTGGAACACAAAGGTGACTTTATATCTTTTAATAACCCAACACAGGCTTTACAGTTACTCAAGGTTTTAGACTAACAAGAGGCCATTATTAGGAGTTAATGAGTTTCTGATTTTAGAGGAAATTCATTAATATCTGTTTGTGGCCAGAAATGTAGAAGTGAATTCATCATTCCATTCAACTGGTTAAATGAATGCTTAACAAAAAAATCTGTTTGCAGATCAGACTGACACATAAATCTCAGACAGATGCAGTGCCACATATGTGCATGTGTAAGCATTCATATGAGTGTGTGTGTGTGTGTGTGTGTGTGTGTGTGTGTGTGTGTGTGTGTGTGTGTGTGTGTGTGTGTGTGTGTGTGTGTGTGTGTGTGTGTGTGTGTGTGTGTGTGTGTGTGTGTGTGTGAACTTGACAGATTATCAGAGTTGATTATGACCTGTTTAAAAGTGCAGGTTCTGTCAGAATGAAGCATTATAAATAATGCAATGTGTTTTATGGAAACACACTCAATATCAGTTCAAGTTAACTAGTAAGGCCCTTACTGGGAAAGCAAATCACAAAAATAAATATACAGAAAAAATAGTTCAATTCAGTGAAGGAATACAAAGGGTTAATAATTTATAATTTCTTAGTTTGTTTCAATATGAAATTCTAGATGAGGCAGGTGTCTTCGATAAAAGCATATATAATAATGACAGTTTTGAGGTTTGTATGTAAACATGCCACTGTTCTATTATAGGGACTGACAGAGATGTGAACTGTAAATATGTGATTGAACTCAGAACGAGTGCTGAGTGTGTGTGTGTGTGTGTGTGTATGCGTATGTATGCGTATGCGTGTGTGTGCGTGGGTGTGTATGTGTGTGTGCTTGCATGCGTATGCATATGTGTGTGTGTGTGTGTGTGTGTTTGTTTTGTTGTTTTCAAGTTCTGTACAAACTATAAAAATATATGAAGTATGTCACTGTATTCTTATTGGAAAGGAAAGCAATTATGTATTGAGAACATGAACATTTCAGAAATGTCTGTCGGTAAGTGGAGCTAAAAATCTGAGGTATTAACTCTTTTGAGTATAATATTGGTACAAGAATAAAATGCAGACGCCTATATTTACCCTGCAGTGGCAACATATTCCTTCAGCATCTCACAGAATTTCTTTAGCTCATTTTTATTTTTACCAAAATATGTTTATTTAGCTAGCAGGTCATAGATTATGGATATCATAGGCCTTTAGCTGAAATGTTAAGGGGCCTATTTATTTGGTGTTAGAATAGCAGATGCTGATGCACCCAGTACTGAGTGTGGGGGCAAGCAACATATGGGTGTGTGTGTGTGTGTGTGAGTGTGTGTGTGTGTGTGTGTGCGTGGGTGTGTGTGTGTGTGTGTGTGTGCATGTGTTTGTGCATGCAGGTTTGTGTGTGTGTGTGTGTGTGTGTGTGTGTGTGTGTGTGTGTGTGTGTGTGTGTGTGTGTGTATGTATGGGGGGGTAGTTATGTTAGTTATGCCTCCCAATGTAAGAAATTGATGAAATTCAACTCATACCACAGTGATTCTAACCAACATAGGAAATCATAGTTTTTCACCTGTTTTGAAGTTGATCTAGGCAAGCTGTATTCTTAAAAATTAACACTGATGTAAATAATGTTGACAATTGCTGACCAGTCTTTATTGCAAAAGTTATCTACTCACAAAACGGATTCACTTTTACAGCAGTATGGAGTAAACAATACAATTCAGTCCCGATTTTGCAAAAGGCAAAATACTGACAGAGGGATCATTTTATTAACATCAACTGCTTGAGTTTCAGCGACTTACTGCCAATAGTTTAACTCATGGTATACTCACAATTGGTAGTGAGTTTTCAGTAAAGTGTGGGCCTTTGTCCCCTCACACCCCTGGACTATAAATATACTGCAACCAAGTTCTCAACATGGAATACATAGGTGATAGTGCAGTTGCCATCAAATAAGAGTGGAGCTGCTCCACAGTGAGTTAGGGAAAGACAAGACTAGCACAGCTCTTACTAGGTTTTTGAGTAGCCTTGTCTTGGATAGAGCTTGGTTTTGTTTCTCCTCCTCAGTCATTCTTGATCTCCATTACCTGTATTCAGCATTCCATATAGTAGATCAGAAATCATATCAGCACATCTACAGGCTTACTGTGGGGCTTCATATGTTATCATACTTTGTGTTGTATCCTTTCTTCCTGGGTATACATAGTGAATAGCTGCTGACATCTGCTCTTTGTCCAGTAACAGTATTACCTCTGGTGACCCACAAGGACTAATTCTCCTATTAGGTGCCCTTATTCCCATGAAAGGCTTACTGTGTCACTGCTATGCTGATGAAACTCATGTTACCTCTCTTTCCCTCAGGACAATTTATCTGTTCTGGTTTCACTAAGCAAGTGCTTAGAATGTATAAAAAAGATGAATTGTAATAATGTCAGAACTAACACCTTACAAACTGTGGTAGTTGTTCTTGTAAAAGAAGATTAATTGCTACCATAGTCTTAAGTGGCTAAGCACAACTGTCTCTTTCAAAGATGTTTCTGGAAATTTGGTTGCTGATTGGTTCAGTGGTACACTTTTGCTGATCCAATCAATGAAAAGAAGGCTGAGCCATAGTCATCCTCAGGTCACCAGTGAACTGGTGTTGAAACTAACCACAATAACAAAGTGCTTTACAAAATCAGAGGAGTTGACAGGTAAGTTCTACAGATCTTCACTAGCCTAATATATCCAATAGCAGACATGATAACAGGTGTTTAAATACTAGCCTAAGCAATCATTTAATAATTAAAATACACTAATAATATTTAAATCACACTAACTTAATAACACAAGTATATCTGACATAAGAAACAAAAAAGGTGATTAGTCTTCCTGTGCTCTTAATGAGATAGCCTAAGTATATTCCAGTGCATATGCAAAGGTTTGTAAATGACAGTTATCTCCAACTATAAGTGTGTTAAATACCAGATCCCCAAAACTCAAACACATATTTCTATTATAGTGCTTTGTTAAAGAACTTTACCATGTCATTTTAATGTAAAGATGTGAAATTTCAAATTCATATCACATTAAAAATATATATATATTGATTAAAATATGATTGCTAAATACCATTAAGCTGCAACTACTTTGTTAACATATAAAACAAACATATAAAAATATTAAATGTAAATGCTTGATTAAAATTAATTTGAAAACAAAGTAACAGAAAGAAGAAAAGGGAAGCAATAAAATGTTTTAATAAAACATTAAATCAAAATAAAATGTGGTGCACAGAATAGTATAAAATGTGGTGCACAGCATAGAATAAAATGTGGTGCACAGCATAGTATAAAATGTGGTACACAGCATAGAATAAAATGTGGTGCACAGCATAGCATAAAATGTGATGCACAGCATAGTATAAAATGTGGTGCACAGCATAGTATAACATGTGGTGCACAACATAGTATAAAATGTGGTGCACAGCATAGTATAAAATGTGATGCACAGCAAAGTATAAAACATGGTGCACAACATAGTATAACATGTGGTGCACAACATAGTATAAAATGTGGTACACAGCATAGAATAAAATGTGGTGCACAGCATAGCATAAAATGTGATGCACAGCATAGTATAAAATGTGGTGCACAGCATAGTATAACATGTGGTGCACAACATAGTATAAAATGTGGTGCACAGCATAGTATAAAATGTGGTGCACAGCATAGTATAACATGTGGTGCACAACATAGTATAAAATGTGGTGCACAGCATAGTATAAAATGTGGTACACAGCATAGAATAAAATGTGGTGCACAGCATAGCATAAAATGTGATGCACAGCATAGTATAAAATGTGGTGCACAGCATAGTATAACATGTGGTGCACAACATAGTATAAAATGTGGTGCACAGCATAGTATAAACACAGCATAGTATAAAATGTGGTGCACAGCATAGTATAACATGTGGTGCACAACATAGTATAAAATGTGGTGCACAGCATAGCATAAAATGTGATGCACAGCATAGTATAAAATGTGGTGCACAGCATAGCATAAAATGTGATGCACAGCATAGTATAAAATGTGGTGCACAGCATAGTATAACATGTGGTGCACAACATAGTATAAAATGTGGTGCACAGCATAGTATAAAATGAAGCATTAAAATGGGCATAAAGCCATTACTTTGCTATTGTTAATAGCAGGATAACAAAAGAAAAAAAAAACATTTTACAATAAAACACAAACATAGTGGGCCCAATTCCAAAAGACTTGGTCTCAGTGCAAAGGATCACTTATACTGAGAGCAGGTGTTTTGCAGTCTGGTCCTTGTAGTAAGCTTGTTTATAGCTAGGCCTTACACTGAAGTAAGTCACTTTTGCTGAGAGCAGGTCTTTTGTTATCAGGCCAGACTTACACTGAGAGCAACTGTTTTGGATCTTCTTTGCCTCATGTAACAAATTATAATTTAATTAAAGAATAACACAACTGCAAAGAAGTGAAAGTCTGATTCAACTAAATGTGAAATTATAGCTGATCAGTACTGACAAAGGGAACAAATATGGGAGCAAATATGTGAAGAAACTACAGTTTACAAGTCACAAAAAGTCTACATAAGATATAAACATATATTTATATTCCTTAATCTGACTGGAAAAAAGGGTACAATTCAAAAAGGTTTCAAAAGTCTGATTCCACTAAATGTGAAATTATAGCTGATCAGTACTGACAAAGGGACCAAATATGTGAATAAACTGTACAGTTTACAAGTCACAAAAAGTCTAGATAAGATATAAACTTATATTTATATTCTTAAATCTGACTGGAAAAAAAGAGTAAGATTCAAAAAGGTTTCAAAAGCATGATGCAGTTGCCACTAACAGCAAATCGTTGCCCTCTCTTTAAAGATAGTTGAAAAGACTTATGTGGGGAAAAAAAAGCAGACAGGGTTGTTTGCACATAGCCTGCCTATGGAGCTGTGTCCATGGACTTGAAGATCTCCTGGGTGTTATGTGCACACAGATGTTTGCTGCTTCAAACTCTAGAGTACAAGTTTTTTTTTTCTTTAACAAGAATCATATTTTTTGAGTTATCACTCATGACATAAGAAATCATACATTTATATAAATGAAAACAAATGGACATATTTTCAGTATCAAACATTATACATCACATTCATTATCAAATATTACATAGCTCATTCAATTTCTGCCTTCCCTTAAACCTCATTCCTCCTGGAAAATAATATTCTGCATGTATTGTCCCCACAGTTCCCATTTTACTATGTAATGTGCTCCTACCTGTTTCTAAAGATCACACTTCCAGTTGGTTTAGACTTTGATTTCTATTTTCAAGTAATTGTTTTTTTTAGCAGCCACCAACATTAAACACAAGACGGCCTTACTATGTCTATGCAATTCCAATGATGTTTCCCAGCTCAGAAAAATAATCTCCTTAGTTACAACAATTTGTTCACCCTCTATTTCTGATAGAGTGGTCTGCATGGAATGTTTAAAGTCTACTCAGTTACCTCTTTCTTTCCCATCACACCTCCAACATTTGATATCTACCGGAGTTAAAATTCGTTGGCGTCTGCTTGGGTATAAAATAACTGTGCAAGCACTTCCAGTCAAAGATATTAAATCTTCTAGACTTTGTTTCATATTTGGGAGCCATACAAATATCCTCCTATTGTTTGTGAATTACATATCCAATCTCTCTTACCAATCCTTTCTAACCTCCTTTGAATGATTCAAATAGTTATCATGTAATATTTTATATTCCTTATTAATTATTACTTTTTAACAGCAGCTTCTGTTCCCTATTCTACTAAAAACTCTTCCAAAGCTAGTATTTCACTTAGGATCCCTCTAGCTCTTTCTCCTAGCCTACAATCTGATCCCAGTCCTTGATAGGGAAGGCAATCGCTAGCCTGCAGTCCAAATTAATTCTTGGCTTCTTCCCTTTCTATTATCTTTCTCTCTCAAATTATTTGCTCCCAATATTTTGTTTCCTTTGCCAGTTTTCTCAAGTAAATTGCAGATCGCTCTTGCCTATTCTCTGTACCCCTAAATGCAATCATCACTGTCAGCAGAATTTCATTTTTACATTGCTGTGTTGGCTTAGATCTTAGAATGATGTTGGATACTTTATGAATATGACATTCTGTATGGTAATTGTTATTCTCTTTATGGATTTGCATCCAAAATCCCAGTCTCTCCTTCTTTCTTGAGCTTCCCTCCTGTATCATTATCATCCCTTTCCACTTTGAATTATAGGTTTCTGTGTGGCTCTGAAATACCCCTTCAAATGAGGTCAAATGGGGACATCCCAAACTAGCTTGTTCTATTGGAAGGATTGACTTAAAGCCACTTGACATTTGCCCTATACTACTACCAGATAAAATTGTTCAACTTGTTGTTAATTGCTGTCCACAACTTCTCCTCTGGTTAACAAAAATATGCCTGAACTGTGTGAAAAACTAAAAGGACTAAAAAATATTTTCATTGCTTGTATTTTGCTATCCATATCCATAAAACAGAGCTTAGAATTTTTCAGTTTTTATATTATCATTTTAGTGTCTTCCCACATATCCATAGCTTCCATAACAGAATAATTGTTAAGCATACTCCTAAATCCCCATAGATATAGGCGTTGCTGAAAAAATTTGTGTGGGTACATAGTTTATAGCCATTGCCTCTGTTTTATCTTCACACACACACACACACACACACACACACACACACACACACACACACACACACACACACACACACACACACACACACACACACACACACACACACACACTTACACTTTAATTTTAGACTCCACCACCTCATATATCCTCCTAAACAACCTTATTATTTAATCAGGAAATGCAAATGCTTCCATTGCACCTCTCATAAAATCCCAGCTTACTCTGTGAAGTGCTTTCGCTGCATCAAGGCTCAACAATGGCATTTTTCTACATTCTGCATCCCTCTGGATCATCATTGTTCTATTGATGTTTGCCTCCTCTCCACAAAACACACACACACACACACACACACTTTAATTTTAGACTCCACCACCTCATATATCCTCATAAACAGCCTTATTATTTAATCAGGAAATGCAAATGCTTCCATTGCACCTCTCATAAAATCCCAACTTACTCTGTGAAGTGCTTTCGCTGCATCAAGGCTCAACAATGGCATTTTTCTACATTCTGCATCCCTCTGGGTCATCATTGTTCTATTGATGTTTGCCTCCCCTCCACAAAACCACATTGATCCATATCTATCAATTCTGGCATATACTTTGCCATTCTTTTAGCTGTTGTAGACATAAGCACATTACCATTATGGTTTGGAATTGAAATGAGAACTGGGTCTATATGAAGCTGGATCTAATGGGTCTTTACCATCTTTATGTATTACACTCATCACAGTTTTCTTCCAGTACTAAATAAACAGCCCTTGCAGGTCTTGAACCCAGGACCCTCTACACTATAGCAACAGCAATTTACAACAAAGTCATCTGAGCTAGCAAGGTTCTCTTTTATAGTAAACATGACTACTTAAATTAAAATAAGAAAAATGCACCAGGCAGCAGATCTTCAGAACTAATCAGCAACACTTTAATATCACTTGGCAACACTTGTAAAAATAATATAAATATTGTTGGTTTTACAAGTGTTGCCAAGTGATATTAAACAAGGAAGCAGAGAACTACCTCGCAAAGTGAAACAATCAAGCCCCAGAGGGAATTAATGCAGAACACTTTTATTAAAGTATAAAAAACAACATTAACATAGTTAAAAATCTGTTTTCATTTAAACTCATGGTGCAACCTAGCCATGCACCTTGATGTTGCAAGACCTCTCCTCTGCAGCTGTCTTGTAATAGAAAATCCCACAGATTTAAAATATTCTATTCTATGAGTACGTGTCTGCCCCCTCTCAGGAAATTAGTGTGGGTTGTGTCAGGATTTGATTCTGTGTTTCAAAAGATTGATGGAAAACATTTGACTGATTTTTAATGGATCTTCATTGGATAAGTAATTTATGATGTCATCTATTTTTGATTATTTAAATTGATGAGTTATGCTTCAGCCCACATCTGATGAAGTTGTTTAAATGAAAATGGATTTTTAACTACGTTAATGTTGTTTTTTATATTTCAATAAAAGTGTTCTGCTGCATTAATTCCCTCCGGGGCTTGATTGTTTCACTTTGCGAGGTAGTTCTCTGCTTCCTTGTTAGGTTTTAATCACTTTGTTTTTGCCTTATTTTGGTTTACAAGTAATATTAAACTGTTGTCAGTTAGTTCCAGATATCTGCAACCTGCTGAGTTTTTCTTCTCTCTTTTATAGTGCTGTCATATTTCCAAAAATCAAATACTTTACTGTACTCCATGAGAAATGCTTTACACTTTGACAGGTACAGGGCAAAGACTTTATTCTTCCTTGTGCTCAGCAGTTAAGTCAAAGACCATGGAACATGATTCCTTTCTATCACATGAGTGACAATTATCAAACAGTATTTTTTAACCTGGCATACTGGATTTTGAGGGCAAGGAAGGCAACAGGATAGTAAGTAGATAATTACTGTTTGCATATTTGCTGTGGGTGGCGAAGGGTGCTAGGGAATGATGCATATGTTTGCCTTCACAGCTTTTGTAATGTTCAAACATTTTAAAGTTCCTTCCACAACTTTTATTTTCCTGGTTGTCAGTCTTTACGTTTATGTTTCTTGAAATAACTGTGCCCACAATACTAGATTTATATACATGTTTCTTATACAGGCATTCATCAAGTGAGGGATTAAAGTTCATATGCAATGTGACAAATTTATAGAGGAATCACTCGAGTTATTAAGGAAATAAATGAAAAGAGGGAGACAACAATGAGCTGGGATGGGGGTGCCACAGAGCTCAAAGGATATGTGGGATATGCAGAACTATGAAGATCCACAGAGTGGCAGCTGTGAAGAAAGAGGCAACCACTAAATGGATGGTTAAATGCATACATTACATGAGAAGATCTAGGATGAGATTTGTTGGAGTGAAGAAACAGAAGGGTATAATTCCTTGTGTCCTTGATGGAGGAAACTTCAGAAGAAACAAGAAGCTCAGAATATTATGATGGGAAGACTCTGGAAAGGCTTGGGGGTTGGTATAATGGTTAAGGTTTTTACCTTACAGGCACAAGGCGCAGGGCTTGAATCTCATATGGAGTAACTGGCTAGGTTTAAAATGGCCCACTAGGGCATTTAGCCTAGTACTAATCTATGAACCTATGAAAAGATTATGACTTAGGCCAAGCAGATATGGGCAGATGGTAGGATAGTGTATAAGTAAAATAGAGAAGGATGGTGACACCTGGAATTTGTGATATACTGCAGAAGGGAGGGATATAGAATAAAGACCCTGAAGATCTGGGAACAAATAAAAAGGATGGAAACTCAGTGCATTGCATGCCACTGCCTGTTATATAGACAGTTTATAGGAAAGGTATGAACGGAGAAGTAGAAAAAAGGGGAAAGACTAGAAGGGTAGAGAGCTATGTATACAGTGGTATGGAGAGAACTATTTAGAGGTAACTGTGGAGTTATTCTTAAGCCTTCTGTTTACCAGGTTTGAGAAAGAGATGGATTATAAATGCGGAAGTAAGTTGGAAGTAGGTGAAGGGAGTCACAGCTTAGGAAATGTTTTCACTGTTAAAAGGTATATTAATATTCAAGACAAACTGATGTATGATGATATAAGTTGTATGTTGCTGGTTCCATACTTATATAATCATGACCACCACAATGAGGCAGTGGTAAAGACTGATGCAGTCCCAGAGAAGTGCACATGGCCATAGATTAATTGGGGGGGATTGAAGATTTGAAAAAATACTGACAAGCGTATATGAAGAAATGTAAAAGCATACATGTGAAGGAAGTTCTGAAGGACTGGAAGCTTTCTACTTGAGGATAAATTAAATCAGTTGGAGTGGGAACACAGGGAAATGTATAATTGGTAATCTTGGAGAAGGTTTTAGTTTTAAAAACTATAACAGTGAGATTTTGGAATGGGAATGTCACTTGGAAAGGAAAAGGTAGAGGAATAGACTCACAGGGCCAAAAGAAGTTTTATTTAGTCCTCTACAAGTTAGGAATAAGGAGAAGACGGTTAGTGGTAACTGTGCTGTTTCTTGATGCTAGGTCTATGAAATGACTTTTCATCAAATGTTACAAAGTTCTTCAAGGTTTTGAGACCTTGGAGCATGTTAGTTGACTAGAGGCAGTAGTGAAACAAAGCCTCCTGCAAGTGTTCATGGGTTCCTTAGCAACCCACTTTGTGCAGGGTAACTAAATCACTTTTTTATTTTTCTCTTCCCATTTGCTGCTTCCATCTGACCATCAGGTGCCAGATTGCAGCATTTTTGCTTATTATCACCAGTACTACCCCCCAAGGCTGTGACCACATCAGTGGAGAGTTAAGCAACTACATGTTGTTCCTATAAAGCTAAGTGATCATTACCTGTAAAAACAAACATATTTTACTTAAGTAGAAACTCTTATACTAGACATTTACTGGAATGCACTACTACCAGAAAAGGCAAACTTCATTTACTCTTCCTTACTGAAATTAGTTAAAAACATGCAATTCTTCCTTAAAATCGTAGCAAGACATTAGAAGGAAATCTGTATTCCAATGTGAGCAGACGTTCTTCAAAACTGGGCATGTAATATTCTGAAATGTCAGTTTATGAATGTATGTTGCTTTACTACTAAATGATTCAATCATTGTAATAATGCTAGAACCAAAAATGGATACAGTTAGCCCAGTCTACCTACCTTAATTAAAATAAATAAATAACAAACTAAATAAATAAATATACAGCTTATTTGATTTAGAGTTGCAGAAAAAGAATATGACTTCAGTTTCTAGCTGACAGCTACTTGTCTTGCGAGTGATCAGTATGATATAACAAGATGTGAAGATGTTTAGTATATGTCTCGAGACCTGACTGGAAAGTCTCACATAGGAAGAATGCTCCAGCTTAAACTGTATTATCCATCAGCACTTCCATCCCTGGGAGTACTGAGTCAGTACGTAGAATGACAGCAATATGTGGCGGGTGTAACTGAGACATTTGAACAAAAAATACATAAATAAATTATTTGATTTCTTTACTAGTGTTGGATTGTTTATAATGAAAAATGTGAGTGCTTATACTAACAGAGAAGGTTTGACCAAAATGTGATGATTGCTTTTATAATCATTTCATCAAACTTGAGACCATTTGCTCTGGGTTCCAAAATCAAGACAGGTGGCATCAGTTGGTCAAATATGATCACAGGATCATTGGAAGCTACTAGGCTATTGGCCCTGAAACCCTTACGGTCCTAGTGAAGAATTTAGCCCATGTTTTGACAAGCCAACACCCGATGCTCCTGTCCAGCAGGGACACAGGTGGAATCCCAGGGGTGTATTTTCTGTTCCTCATCCAGTTATCCAGGTTGTGCTTAAAAAGGGTTAATGAGGTACTCTGCTTGATGTGGAGAGGGAGCCTATTCGACAGAATTGGGAGTCTCTGGGACACAAATCTGTCCCGCTAACGAGTCCTATTGCTATCACAGACCAGGTTGAGGTCGCACATGCAGGTTAATTGAGTAGAGCTAGACTTGTGGATATGCAGAAGTCCTATCAAGGTGGGCTCTGAGATTGCTTTGTATGCCAGACAGAGGACACCTCTGAGGAGTCTGTATGAGACTAAGTAGAGGGACAGGGCATTTAGCCTATCCGTGTAGGGTAGATATTTGAGGCCCTTAATTCTCCTGGTGAGGAACCTCTGTGGTCTCTCCAGTTTATGCACGTGCTTTGTGAGATACATGTGGAAAGGGGTATTGTACTCAATTATGGGTCTTATAAGGAAAGCATGCAGGGATGTTATGACCTCCTTGTCCCTGGATGAGATATCCTTACTAATGAGGTGAGCCATGTAGAAAGCTTTCCATACAACAGAGGAAATATGGTGTTTAAAAGTCATTTTGCTATCAACCTGGGTGCCCAAGTCCCTCATGACTTGACTGCATGCTTAGGACATTGTTATTAATGTGATAATTTGTGGGGACATCACTCTCCTCAAAGGGGATGATAATGCATTTTTTGGTATTTAGTTTGAGGCCACGTTTCTGGCACCAGTCATTTGTTTGGGTTAGACCCTCTTAAAGGTGGCCACATCACTAGGGGAATTTATGACAGCACCCAGCTTGCAGTCATCTGCAAACTTGGTCAGTCATAGCCCACTGGTTTTGGCATGCACCTCAGAAAAGTATATCCCAAACAACAGAGGCCCCAAGACCAATCCCTGTGGTACATCACTCATTACAGATCTACTGCTTGAGGTGTCTTCCCCTATTTTGACTAGGTGGGTTCTATCAGTGAGCCAATTTGCTACCCATCTGGTAACATATGGATTGATGCCTAGTTAGGTGCATTTATCTATTATACCCAAGAGGGGAATAGTATCAAAGGCTTTGGCCAGGTCAAGGTGGGCGGTGTGCACTGTCTTCCCCTCATCCATGGCTTTGGTGACTGTCTCAAAGAAGTCTACTCAATTTAGCAGGCATGACCTCCCCTTGATGAAACCAAACTGTGTGGGATCAAGTGTTTGGAGGTTGCCAATGTTCTTCTTAATGAGGTCCATGAAAATCCATTCCATGGCCTTGCAGATCAGGCTAGTTAAGCTGATAGGTCTATAATTTCCTGGATCAGTGGACAAAATCTGTGTGGAAAGGGATGACAGTGGATCTCCTCTACATGGCTGGGATGAAGCCGGTACTCAGGCTTTGGTTGCATAGAGTACCAAATGGTGCTGCAAGTTCCTGCCTGAGTTCATGTAGGATGCAGCCTGAGATGTTATCAGGTCCCATGGAGGCTGTATTTTTTGCTTATGAGAGGGCAGTGATGACTTGCTCCAAAGAGATAAGGGGAGGGGGGCAGATGCTGGGGTTGTCCTGATTTACTGATGGGAGGAGAGAGGGGTGAAGTTTTCCCTGAACCTGTCTGCCAGCAGGTTGGCTATATCTACAGCATTTGTGTATGTGGTGTACCTGACCTTCAGTTCTGAGCAGATCTGAGGGCTTTCTTTTGAGATGGAAGACACATGTGAAGAAGGCCTTAAGTAGATGTACTCTTTAGTAGATGTGGCCAGTTTGGACTTGAAGTTTGCTTTGGAGGATTTCACTAGTGCTCTTATTTGCTTGTTCAGGCTAAGGAGAGATTGCTTCCAATTAGACACCTGCTCCTTTTTGGTTCTGGCCAGCAATTTCTTCCTTTTATTTTAGAGTTTATTTATTGGAGATGTCCACCAGACAAATGTACTCTTTCCTGTGGAGGATGCTTTTGTCTTGTCTGGTATTCCTGATTCCATGCAGCTATATAAATGCTCGTGTAGTACTTTGCTGTAGGTTTGGACATATGTGCCAGTTCCTATGGAGGGGGAGGGGACTGTGAAGTTATTTATACCTTCCCTAGGAGGTTGTAATCAGCTTTGGAAAAGTTTTTTGTTTGACCCTAGCTGGGGGGGGGGGGGTGCCGGTGAAGATGGTGACTTTGAAAGTGACCGTTTTGTGGTCAGATCTTACCAGGGAGGATGACACTGTAGGGATGCTGCAGTGGTTAGTCATGTTGGTTAATACCAAGCCCAAGAAATTATCACCTCTTGTGGGGATGTCGACCAGCTGGTCCAAGGCATTTACATTGATGAAATCAAGGAATCTCTGGGCATTTGTGTTTTGGCATGAATAGTTCTTCCAATCTATGGTTGATTGGCTAAACTTGCCCAGGATCAGGGTAAAGGTTTGAATCTTGATATATTCAGACAGGTCCAGATAGGTGTAGTGGGCATCTTGAGTCAAAGTTGGGGCCTGTAACTAGCTATGCTTTGAATTGGGGTCTTGTCAATAGTTAACTGCACCTGGAGTGTTTTCTGTGTGTCATACTGTTTGACCAGCCTGGAGGTGTGCATGTCTTTAATGTATATTGCAACTCCACCTCCCTTTGCTTTGCTGGGTTCAGTTTTGGGTCTGAAGTTATGATAGAATGAGTAACTTGGTATGTCTGGGCTGCTCTCCATAGCTTTGAACCGGGTTTCAATTAGTGTAGTTTCATGTTTAGACTCCTAGTGTTTAGCAGCATGACCTTTAATTTGCGTTTTGATGAAATTTTCATGTTGGTAGTTTTGATCTCATGGCATTGCCTGAAAAGGGCACTATGGGGTGGCAAGAGCCTTTGCTAGAAGCCTGAAGCCCAAGGGAAACTGATCCAAACTATCTCTGGCAAAGCATCATGGTCTGCTGATCATGTCTTTCCAGGCTGTCAGGTACTGGATCCCCTTAGAATGACACCAGAAACTAAGTCAATTGTTAAAGTCAATTATTTTCCATTCGTATTGAGGCATCATTCTGGGTGATGGTAAAATGCTGCTTAAGGCTAGAAACATACCTACCAGTAACACATATTCAGTGACCTCGATCATGTCTCTTCATATAGTACAGAGAGATACGTCTCAACTCTTTCACACGAACATGGACTATGACAGAGTCATAATAGTACCTGTTGTTGACAGTCTTGATTGCATGGGGATATGGCAGATTCTGGCACCTGACAACTAACCTTGACTTTCTTCTTATCCAGTCCGGTGGGGGGCACATCTGTGAGTCTCACAATGGAGTCTCCTATAAATAATGAGTTGGGTTTATGTTTAGACCTTAGTGGCTGTGAGACACAGGTGTGTGGACTATGTGTGGTGTGTGGTGTGATGAGTTGGGTCAGATAACTGGTGAGGTAGCTGATCAACCCAGGAAACACTAACATTTTTGAATGTGCCTTATGAACAACTAACAGATGCTTTTTTGACATCAGCTGCCCCGTCTGGATGGCCTTCTCTTATACACCTAAGGAGGCTGGGTATGCTAAGTGAGCATAAGCTATACAAACAATTTCAGTACTTAAGGCAGCATCAAGAATCTGAGGCAAAATAGCTGGTGAGTGCTTTTTATGTTGGTGAGCAAATAATGTGCTTCTGGACCCAAGCAGTAAGGGTAGCTTGTCAGTTCAGAAAAAACAAGCCTTTTGTGCAATGTTAGTGGTAGGGTGTTCTCTATATTTGATAGAGTGATACAAACCATGTAAAGAATGTATTTCACACAGCAAAGTCCAAGTCGAGTCTATTAAGGATGATGTTTCAAGGGCCTTAAAGTAATTGTACCAAACCATGAAGTAACCTACTAGAGATGGGAAATTGTCCAATCTGTTTTCAATAAGGGGGGAGAAATATTAACATCAGAAAGGGAATTGCTGAACATAATAAAAGCACCTTACATCTATACAGTGATGCTAGAAAAACTGGTAAAGTTAGATCAATTTCAGTAAATTGATGTAAGGTAGTGACATACATATCCACTTCTTAGTGCAGGCAATTTGGACAAAGCCTAAAAAATGGAAGACAAAGGCCCAAAAACCGAAACAGATTTTCAATATTGCTCTGATAAATGTAGAAACTTATAAGCATATCAGGACTTTTATTAGCAGATATTTTCTGAAAGATATGATTTTGAAAATCAAATATATGTCATTATTTAGTGATGTCCATCCTATTTACGGTAGTGGTGCTGCTGTAGCATTGTCGCCTCACAGTAAGACACTGTCCGGTTCGATTCTCAGCTAGAGAGCCTTCTGCATGGAGACATGCATGAATGGGCGTACCTTCGTTGAAGGTTGTGCATCAGGGCCAGCAGCTCAGCACATAAAAATCTACTGCCAATCATTAGCGGACCGGAGTTCCACTAAGGCAGCCCCTAACCGGGAAAAGCCGAAAGACACAACAACATTTAGTGATGTTCATCCTCAGTTATTTGCCAGAACACCACAAATTTGATGAGCAACAGAAGAAAAATATGAAGCAAAAATTTGGACATTTTGTGAAAATATGGACAGTTCAGAGGTATGGCTAGGATGTTGTATACATTTCTGATTTGGCAAGATGGAAGAGAATCACAGAATCACAGGCTGTAAATGTTGAATTTTGTAATATTTTGAGAGTATCATTGTTAATGTATCTTTTCTAATGCTACTTGGAACCTGGGGTTACTTCCTGTCACTTGCCCTCTTAGAGACTCATTTGACTCATTGACTGGCCCTGTGGAGAGCTACTGTGTACCATTGTAAAAAGACTGTGGTCATTAATCATCCAGGAAAGGTTTATGACAGTGTGCTGAGAGGAAGTCTCCATCTATCAGCAAAAGCCTCAGATTTAGGAGTAGCAATACAAATTCTGGCTTGCCATGGAGTATTAGAATTACTATGTACCTTACAGTGTTTATTACAGAGGTGCTAGCATTTTCTTTCTATAATTAACATGTGTTTTGCAGATATGAGGAATGCATATATTCATGTGATCTGGAATATCTTTTGGAAGGTTTACAACACCTGGGACTTCAGAGCTGCTGCTGTGCTTCATTCAGCCAAGGTGTTTGTTGACTAAGCTGTGTCTATATTCTTAGCATTACATCAGGTATGCTCAAAGTTGGTATAGGAGGATGCTAAGGATAAACATTACCTCCCCATTTTCCTGCAGTGTTCATGAGCAAGATATCAAGGCAAAGCTCAAATGTACAGTATTACTTCTGGGGAAATAACAGCTAAGATATTTGTTGTCTGCAGATAATATTGCACTCTTAGTATGAAGTCACTATGAGCGATACCATGCCCTGTGGTGGCTCACTGATGAGTGCAAAGCAGGTGGATAATCAGAGCTACTGTGCCCTGTGGTGGTTCACTGATAAGTGTAAAGCAGGTGAGACAATCAGCACTACCGTGCCCTGTGCTGGTTCACTGATGAGTGTAAAGCAGGTGGGACAATCAGCACACGTACTCCAGAAATCATGCTTCTCTCCCAGAAAGACATGGATTGTTGTTAGCAGGTGAGAGGGCAGTAGTTGCCATAACATGATGGAGTGATGAAAAAGGGGATCAGGTAACTGACCAGCATATAAGTGTAACAATGGCAGTACTGCTGCAGTTGTTACAACAGGCCATTATAGAGAAGTGACAGCTGAGACACAGGAAGACATTGTATATTTATGGGTTAGTCTGAGTTGTCATTCTCATTTGCAGTTTTGCAATGTGGGTGCTGAGTGGAAGGAGAAGATGACAAATTTAAGTGGCAGAAATCAGGTATGTTTAGAGAGCTGATGAGTTAAGTCTTCACAGTAACGTGAGGTCAACTTTTTAGGTTAAGGAGCAGAACCAAACAAAAAAAATCTGTTCCATACCTGAGGACAAAAAAAAGTCCACAAACAAGGAAACAAATCAAGTTGTTATTTTCTCTTTTCTTTTTAAACTGAAGCAAACAACTTCTACAGTTTACATTTCACCGAGAACACTGAAGAACTTCAGTCCTGACCACAAATGCACTATCAACATTCATATCTGAATGTTGTTAGTACATTAAAAAAATCTATCATCATCTTCCAGTCTTACCCCATAACATGTGGTGCCCAGGGCATCTGCCCCCTTCATCCTATCCTTGTTATGCCACTGGAGAGGAGCATTTTCATCGAGAAGAGTCTTGCAGGATAAGTGCGTGTTCTCTTGCTCACTGATGTCAACTGAAACAGTGGGAGACCCTACTGAGACTGATACGTAGATGCTTCTCTTTGGAAAAGGTCATAGTTGAGGCCCAGAAAACACCAAATAGTGATTATATCACTCAGTATGCAAAGGAATGCCACAGAATCTTGCAACATTTGATTCCTGTTGCTGAGGATAGGAAGATTTGGTCTGCTGTATTTATTCTGTTACTACACGACTCTCACTAACACAATTTCTTTAAAAATGCATGACTAGATAAGTATGCTCCTTAGTAAGTGCTCCTATAAATGTGCTAATAAACTGAGATAATGACAAAAATGATAACAACGAGATAGAGAGGAGGGGAAAAAGAAAGAGTTTCTCAGTGATTCCGCTGAGCCTCTTTCTATCATCCTATCAATGTAAGATTCTCCAGTGGCTTTAAACAGTGATGCAAAGATAAAATATAGCATGTGCTGATTGCTTGTTCCCATGCAATAAGGTAATTTATGCGGCTTATTATTTCATTATATACAGAAAGGGTCCAGTTGCACTTTGTAACCATTATGCCTTTTTAATTGGTTACTTACATGTCTTATCCATTGATGGTCCCAGTTCTTTCTCTTGTGGGGTTCTGTTATAAAATGAATACACATGTGAATTATTTATCATGATATGGAATGAGCACAATGTTAACTGCATAACAGAAAGAAAATATTTGACACTGAAATGGATAAGGTGAATTTAAATGATGTTTTCAATTTCACAAGTTCACCAAGTATGCAAATTATGGCTATAGCACTCGAGCACTATGTTCTCAATGTTTCTAATTTAAAAGATAATAAATGTGCTTTATGTCTTGCAAAATCAAGCTTTGACCCAATTGTATCTAAGAGGATGTCAGCAAGAAGACAATGCATTCATATACATAAGACAAGTTTCATTTTATTCAGCACAAAATATGCTATTCATTTTATTTATTTATTTATTTATGTTATTTTTTATTTTACATTTCTTGACCAGGCTAGTCTAACTGGATATATGTCCATTTTCAGTAGAGGTCCGAGGAGAAAAGCTCCAAGCATTAGCAGTGACAAAGATTACAATATATAGTAATAGTCAAATGAATTACAGCACATTGTTTACATAGAGGGTCAGATAAACTTGTACAGAATCCTTTAGTAGGTTAAAGCTAAGATCAAATACAGAGAGCAATCATTTGAGAAAGAGCAATCAAAAGAAAAAAAAAATTGAATTGTAAAAAATTATTATAATTTTTTTTTTTTTTTTTTTTTTTTTTTAGTAGTATGAAGGTAATCAATATTACAGGTTGGTGACACAGAACAGCGGAGAAGTGTAGAGAGAGCAAGAAGGAGAATGAGATATCAGTCAGGGTTAGAGCAGGGACAAAGCCAGTGAGTTTTAAGATATTCTTTAAGATGCTTTTTATAAAGACGAGTGGAAGCAAGAGAGGAAAGTTCACTAGGAAGCTGGTTCCAGGTTTTTCCTACTGTGTTGGCAAAAAGTGAGTCCCCAGCTTTGTTGCTAGATTTAATAGTGGAGACTAGAATCTTGTTAGCTGACTGTAGTGTTGCAAGATTTTTGTAGGGGGTTATCAGATTAGTAAGGATTGGGGTATTATTAGGGTGGTAAAGGATCTTTTGGGTGATAGCAAGTTGTTGACAAAGTAGTAGGTTCTGCAGTTCTAACCATCCCAGTTGTTTGAGGTTGTGACAGTGGTGAGTTCTAAAAGGGGTGCCAGTGACAAATCTGGCTATGTTATTGTAACTGGTGGTAAGTTTGGTGAGGTTGTTTCTAGATAGATTGGTATATATTGCAGAAGCATAGAAAAGGGTAGAGATCAGGTGGGTCTGGGCAATAGGGATTCTGGCTGAAGGGGTAAGGAAGGGTTTGATTTTGTAAAGGGTGCCTAGTTTTTTGTTGACAGACTTTATTGTAGAATTAATATGGTCATCATAGTTAAGGTTGTTATCAATTGTTACTCCCAGTAGACGGGTTGTAGTGTCAGGGAATATGTTAGTTCCATTGTTGGAGGTTACTGTGAAGTGTAGTTGAGGTGACTTATGAGTAGGAGCAAAGAGCAATAATTTTATTTTTTTGGGGTTCAGAAGGAGGCAGTGTTGCATGAACCAATTTTCAGCACTGTTAAATACTGTTTGGGTGAGGGACTCGAGAGAGGTTACGGACTTAGCTGAACAAATTAAAGTTGAGTCATCTGCATATTGTATTCAGGTGGCTTGAGGAATTTTGGTATGTAGATCATTAATAAACAATGAAATGAGAAGAGGTCCTAAAATAGAGCCTTGTGGTACTCCAATGTTCACAGGAAGGGAAGTAAAAAGATTATTATCCAAAAGTAATGCTTGCTGTCTGTTTTCAAGATAGAATTTAAACCATTGTAGTGCTTGTGTGTCAAGTGATTGGGCTTTTAGTATGTCAATAAGCATGTTATAGTTCACCATATTAAAGGATTTTGAAAGGTCAATACATAGTGCAGAGGAGAAAGTATTATTGTTACGATTTTTGTTTATGGAGTCAGAAAAGGATAGCAGGGCAGTTGTTGTGCTATGGAATGGCCTAAAACCATGCTGGCAGTCGGCAAGTAAATTGCTATGGAGAAGGTGGTCGAGTAGTTGTCTGTGTATACACTTTTCCGTTATTTTAGCTATTGGAGAGAGTAAGGCGATAGGCTGAAAGTTGGAGAGCTTGGTAGATGACCCAACTTTGTGCAGAGGGATGATGTAGGATACTTTCCATATGGAAGGGATTTTGCTTTCTAAAATTGTTCTATTTATAAGGATGGAGATGGGATAGGCAATGGCTTTAGCTGCAATTTGCAGATATTCTGCTGGAAGACAGTCAGCAGAAGGGGTGCATGGTTTAAGTTTTTGAAGGAGGTTGCAAATGAGGGATGTGGGTACAGATTGTATATGAAAGGTTGGAGTATTATTGGTATTCAGTGGTGGAGTGGTAATAGGTGGTAAAGAGAATGGCTTCAGTAAAATAGTTATTAAAGGCATCAGGAATCTGGTTAAAGTTATTATGGTTGAATCCTGAAGGAGCAGGAGTTTTAGAGTGCCCTGGCTGAAGAAGTTTGTTAATGCCTGACCAGAATTTTTGTGTTTTTTGTTGGTGGGTTTGTTGGAGGTGAAGGTAATAGTCTTTTTATCTCTGAGAATGTCTTTCTTGGTGGCATTTCTTAACTGTTTAAAGTAAAGTTGATCTGATGGACTTTTGGAGGCTCTCCATTTGGCCCAAATTTTATTTCTGAGGAGGATCTTTAGCCTAGTATGTTTTGTAAGCCAGGGGGCAATTTTGGTCCTTATTCAGGAAGAGCAACAGGGGGCGTAGTGATCTAGGATTTGAATACATAGATCTGCGTTTCTGCCTCACATGTTATTGCATGTTTATATTTTTAATCTCAGATATGATATTGCTTGATGGGAGAATGGCATAATGGCTAAGTACAACACAGGGTGCAGGGTTTGATCCTCAAATAAAATAATTGGCTAGGCTTAAAATGGCCACTGGGGGAGTTAGCCTATTTCTAATCTATCACTCTAGGAGGCTTAAGCAGCATGGGAAAATTATAGCATTTGACACCTTGAGACTTTAATGGGAAGGTCTGAAGAGTACTGTAAGATTTTTGATGAAACAACTCCAAAACCATGACTCAGCAAATACATATTCAAATATCCAAACTAACAAAATCTAAAACTACAAAATGAACTTTATTGTAAATAAAAAGAACAGTAAGCACTTCTGCCGTCTGTATAGAAATCTGTCAGACTAATAAAGGACAATGACCACCTGATTACGAATATTCGAAAAAGAAAGAACTCGGGTTCCGTAAAACAGTGCTGTGAGGGACAAAAGCATTTAAATGATATGAAAACTAAATAAAATATATTTTTATATATATATATATATATATATATATATATATATATGTGTGTGTGTGTGTGTAATACTTTTCATATTACAGTTTAAAAGTAAACAATCTAATGCTGTTTGGAGATATACTAGGTGTGTGTTTGTGTGTGCTTGTGTGTGTGTGTGTGTAATACTTTTCATATTACAGTTTAAAAGTAAAACTAAATGATTTATAAATGTGTGCACTGTTGAACAATCTAATGCTGTTTGGAGATATTATACTAGGTGTGTGTGTGTTTGTGTGTGTTTGTGTGTGTGTGTAATACTTTTCATATTACAGTTTAAAAGTAAAACTAAATGATTTACTTTTCATAATATAGTTTAAAACAATCTAATGCTGCCTGTAGTGTGTGTTTGTGTGTGTGTAATACTTTTCATATTACAGTTTAAAAGTAAAACTAAATGATTTATAAATGTGTGCACTGTTGAACAATCTAATGCTGTTTGGAGATATTATACTAGGTGTGTGTGTGTTTGTGTGTGTTTGTGTGTGTGTGTGTGTGTGTGTGTGTGTAATACTTTTCATATTACAGTTTAAAAGTAAAACTAAATGATTTATAAATGTGTGCACTGTTGAACAATCTAATGCTGTTTGGAGATATTATACTAGGTGTGTGTGTGTGTGTGTGTGTGTGTGTGTGTGTGTGTGTGTGTGTGTGTGTGTGTGTGTGTGTGTGTGTGTGTGTGTGTAATACTTTTCATATTACAGTTTAAAAGTAAAACTAAATGGTTTATAAATGTGTGCACTGTTGAACAATCTAATGCTGTTTGGAGATATTATGCTAGTTGATGGAGATGTTAAAGATGATGGTGATATCTTAACTGCACAGTAGCTTGATGGTACTGTTACTGTCCCTGCCCCAAAGTATGTAACTCTAGAAACAAGAAAGTATCTTGTAATATTCAAATTGTAGCCAAAGGGAATCCGGTCTGGAACTTTTATCGAAAGACAGAATGTCTGGTAATTCATTCAGTTACTACTTTGCCTGCCATAGTGTCAGTTGTTGGATTTTATGTACTGCTTTTATGATGGATTCTGACTTGTTTACCAATATCAATGTGTTGTGATTCCTAACAGACTGTGTACCCTTGTGAGCTGCTGCAGTGCCTTGACAACTTGGGCAGAATAACAAGGGTTATAAGGATGAACAGCCAGAAACATTTATGCATTCTTCACAATGATAGTGCCTGTACAAGGGCACCAAATTTCCATTCTAGCATACCAGGGCAACAAAAACCTATTTTGTACAGCATGGGCAGACCGACTGTCTGCCTACAAAGCATATGGGGCAGTGTTACATCTGCTAAGGTGTATATATAACGCCTTAGATGCTGTTTCTCTACAAACACAGAAAGGCTTGGTGCTTCCTGACAAAATGCATATACTCCCTTGGGCACACATACAACACAACACTGGGTTTATTGTAGGCTAATGGATTTCCTGGCATTACTGAACAATTTCAGGCCTCACTGACCACTCACAGGAAGGGTGACTACAGAGGGAACCATGGCATTATCCTGCATTGGTGTGGTGAGTTTGACATGTGCATGTTGTATGCACACATGATTAAACTGCTGAAACAACAGAAGGCTTTTGAATGGCACTAAAGCAAAAACTTCTGGTAGTGGTGGTAGGACGCAAGGGTATGGCACTAAAGTAAAAGGTGCTGGCATAATAACCAGTACAAGTGCCACTGTCACATAGTAGTGAGCAGGATATGCCTGTCAGGAGTACTGTTTAGGGTTTTGCACTATTAATTCTGCATGATATAGGGAAGATGGCACAATGAGTGTCAATATAGACATGACCTGAACAGACAAAAGCATATTCATATGCACACATACACAAGCACGTGCTCTTACTGATACAAACTCACACACACATAGACATACATGCGTGCGCACAAACACATATATACAGCACATATAGACACACACGCACACAAACACCCACACACACGCACACAAACACAGCAAATGCAAACATAGAAAGACACAAACTAATACAGGCATCCTTGTACAAGCACATATATGCTTTATATGTATGTATATATATATATATATATATATATATATATATATATATATATAGAGAGAGAGAGAGAAAGAGAGGAGAGCACACATTTGCTCATAAATACATACACAGACACACACATGTGCACATATTTCCACATAGAGTCATGCATGCACAATATAGAGTTAACCCTATGCTTGTGCATGCAAACTTGTGTGTGTGTGTGTGTGTGTGTGTGTGTGTGTGTTTTTTTTATGGGTGTATTCCAAGACATTCATGATGTGCAATGAGAACTGAGATGATTGACATGATATGCTGTGCTGAGTGGAATTACTCTTGAAATATCTGAACTGCATAACTTCATTGCCCATTCTGGGGTAGTAGCTAGCAGCAGCCTCTCATTTTGTGTTTGTACTGCTTAGGTAAAGTCAGATCCCTACTGGTTTGGCCTGAGTGGTACACGAGCAATGCAGCATGACTCCATTCTATTGTAAGTGTCTTAGTGATGTGTACTGGAACTGTGGAGAGCACTGGAACCAGGTTCTAGTTTCACTGTGTACTGTGTGCCTGTTCAGCTATGCACTGATTTATCCATACCTACTGGTTTTATAATCATGCATGTGGCTGTGATATACTCCAGCTATATTTCAATGTACATAGTGTCTTAGAGGTGTTCATTGTGTATATGTTAGCACTAATCATCTAATAACAGTACAGATTCCCTCAGTTACTGAACGCTGGGTAGAGGCTTCTCTGCTGTACGGAGACCCTGGTTTCTGCACTGTAAGACAGGCTTTGCTGTTAGCTATGGTGCCTGATTTGCCTGTCTCTGAATTGTGCAGGTATGGTTTTGCATATTTCATTACTTATTTGCATATTGTCTATGTGACATTGTCCCAGCTGATGTATGATAGCATACTTGTCTACTAACTTACTGCAGACTTGCCTGTGAATCACATTTGTCTTTTACTGCTTGCATTTTTGAGTTTTGGCATTGTGCATTGCATAGCATGTTTATGAATTCTATCCAGATTACTTGCATGAAAACTCTCGGGTAGATGAATGTTCTGTTTCCTGAAACATCTTCCAGTTATACTGTAAATTACTCTTTGGTAAAAAAAGAATTAATGCAGTAAGTTGATAAAAAGCTTTATCAGGATGTCCTAGGATGGTTTACTTTAGTCTCCCCTTATATATTATGTTAACTGTCAGTTTCATAAGAAGAAAGTGCTCATCTTTCATCCCCGAAAGCCGATGGGGTTTAGCAGGTGAGCAAATGAATAAAAAGTGGATTATCTATGTAGCATATCTTATAAATGCCTTATATTTACAAACATAATTGTCAAAATGGTAAGTGATTACAAAACTCATATTGAAGGGTCTGCTGTCAGGAGGCTGAACAACACCAATATTTTCTGCAGACAAGAGTGCCCCCTACAGTCTCATATGGAGGGCTACACCTTCCACACCATTGTTACTTATATACTCTCATTATTGTGTGGCCTGTATGTGTGAATCATTTGCAGATTTTACAAATCCATCGTGTACGTTTCTTCTTTTCAAAAGGTTCATGTTTTGGTAGCTAATGTTCTGAGAAAAACACCTTATAAATACGTTTTTGCTGTCATTCTTATTTACACCTTACCATCAGTGTCCGTTTCCTACTGTTGCTCTCAGCAGTATAACAGAGGGAGAAAACCATTAAGTAAATTTTCCTCTGTGAAAAAAAAAAGCTTCTGGTGAAATACCACAAGAAGGTTAGTGGCATAACTCATACACTGTTCTGTAGGTATTATGGCACTTAAGGCTGAAATACATCTAAAACATGTAAGAAATTTAACAACATACAGATATTCTTATCTTCAGCATTTCCATGTGTTAACACAAAATGCTCAGTAGAGGCCCATTTTCTGGCTACTGATATTGCGGGTCTTGCAGATTATGACAATTGTCATGTTTGCATGCCATCCAAGTCAAAGTCAGCAAAGCTATGCACCATCTTCATTTTTTTTCATTTTCAGTTTAGATCAGATGAGTCTTTATTCAGTTTCCAATTATTCATCATATTCTGACAGTTTTTGTCTAAAACCATTATCTTGTCTAGTTATTATCTGACTGTACTTTAAATCAAGATGAAAGTGGGAGAGGAAAACAATTATACAGTCTCAGTATCACAACAGGTAGCACACAGCTTTGGTGATCAAAGATCAGAAAGATGTGGGTTCTATTCCCACATCAAGTAGTTGAATTAGCTTTCCAAAATTAACACTGCAGTGGATCATGTGTGTGGAGTGGAGCAATTCTGAGTGTGTTGTCCCTTTGTTAAGATACTAACAAAGTCTCAAATGCCTGAACTGGCAGTAGCTTAATGGATGTAAAAGATCTCATGAGACTTGTTGAAAATAGTAGGAGAAATTCCGTGATGCCTTGGCCAAAATTCACTTCAAGTCTCCACTGAAATAAACATTGGCCTAGCTGGATTAACCAAGTAAACAAGGTATAAATAAAAAATAAAATGAAAAAAAAAAAACAGAACAAGGCAAAAGTGAGGAATTAATGGGTGAAAAAGGAAGTACTGAAAGGGGAAAGCATGAATGTAGCTACTGGTTGCAGAGACAAGGAAGAGAATGAAAATGTGATACCCCTATAGATAGTAGAATAGGGCGGGGTACTAAGTGAAGGCAAAAATAGCGATGTCTAGAAAAAAAATTGTAGAAACAAGTAAGAAAAGCATAAAGAGGAAGTAGGCAGAAATAAACAGACCACAGAGAAAAGTAATAGGTCATACAAAAGAAGGAGGGGTGAAGGAAATAACGACCATGGAAAACGCTGGCTTACTGGGTTTGAAAAGTAGTTGAAAAGGATGGAAAGATGTTAATAAAACTTGCACAGCAAAAAGACAATTGATAGCTTTAAAAGGATGCCAGGTAAAACAGAGTTGTGAAGAGCATTGAAACAAAGCAGGTCTAATTAGAAAGACTGTCATCCTGGAAGCACTTCTAGCTGAGAGCGAAGACAAGATGGTTAGGATAATGCAGGCAATAGGCTATTGATAGGAGATGATGGGACAGAGTGAGATTACCTTATAAGGTGCTCCTGAAGGACAAGATAGGCTAGTGCATGTGATGAAGGGCTTAGGGTAGAGAACAGGTAGATGTGTTATGGCACATTAAACATGATGGGATAGAGCAGGAGGAACAAAAGGAGAAAACATGGAAAGTAGCTAAAGGACAAGCTTCCTGGTAGTAATTCTGCCTGGGTTAAAAGGGAATGGTCAGTTTACTGTCATAAAATACATCACATGAATGCAGATATAAGAGAAAAATAGTCAGGATCAAGGGAAAGACAAAGGAAAAGGTGATTATGATGGAGAGGAGACATCTGTTAGATAGGAAAAAAGTGGAAGCTGGTTTTCATAGGATGCTTTGGTCTGCTAAAAGCAGATGGGAGGTTTTCCTTCATCCAAGGGAAACAATGGAAACAGACATCAAGAGGTATCTGACTTGGAAGGGTTTGTAAAAAACAGTAATGGCTGGAAAAGGAACCATCTACCTCATTCTTTGCAAGGGAAATGTAGTAAGAAATATGTATGAAAGGGCTTCATTGGCTAATAAAGACCACACAACACTGTGCTTCACATTGGCAGTAGAAATAATCAGGTGGGGATTCAAACACTTGGAGCCAGGGATTTGAGGGACTAACTTCAAGCAGTGAATAGAAGGTAAGACAGAACCTTAGAAAGTGGGAAGATAAAAAAATGAATTGGAGACCAATAGAGTGCAATAAAGGATATGATTTGGGGAAGTACTTAAAGAAGGATCATGAATGATGTTAAAATAAGAAGGAGGAGAAAATTAGCTTAGCTTATTAAGGCTACCAATAACTGATAAGGAAAAGTTTAGGTATAGACGCTACAAGGGAGAGGATGGACAAGACATCTATATGGCGGTCAGAAAGTAACATCAGAAGGCATTAAGAGAGTTGAAATAAAAACAGAAATGGTTATCATTAATTATTTAGGAAAATTGCCACCCTGAAATCTATAATTTTATTTATTTATTTATTTAACATTTGTTAACCGGGAAAATCAGACTTGGAACGGAGCCAATTTGCAGCGGAAGCCCAGAGAAAAACGATCCAGAAACACTAAGAAAAAGGAAGAAGGCAAGTAATACAAATCATGAACTGCAGGGAAAATTTAAAACATGAGGTTGCTAATGGAGAAGGCACAAACTCTAATTTGGTATTTTGTATGCTTTCTTCATGAAGCAATTTGAAATACAGGCAACCAAAGGAAAGGATGAACAACAGATGAGATAATTGTGACTGTAACAACATTTGGGCCACTAATAAAGGATAAGACACAGACAACAGATAGGATTGCAGCTAGTATTTCTCCAACAGATTCCTGCAGGATGGGGTGGTCAAGGGAGCTGCTGTCAGACAGTGGTGGTACCCATCTATAAAACAGGACAAGAAGAAGCTTAGGAAATTATAGGTCATTCTGAGCTTGATTCCAGTAGTCAGTTGAATAAATGAGGCAGTGCTAATGCTAGGCCTTGCAAAGGTTCCTTGTACAAAATGAACTGAGCCAAAAATGCAAGCAAGGACATACAGCAAGAAGGTTCAGTCAAATTAACCTTAGCCATTTCTATAGGTTCATAAATTGTTACTAGGTTAATGACCACTATGGCCATTACAAGCCTAGCTGTGCACCCCAAACCATTTGTGTCCTGAGAATCATGGATGCCTATATTGGGGGAGGCATGCTTTTAGGTAGGTAACTAAGGATTTGTAGGAGAGATGTTAGCTAGGATAATACTTTTCTTACTGACAGCCTCTGTGTATAAGGGACATGGGAGCTAGACCAGGGGTACATTTATGATTTTCCTTCCATTTGTTAAGCTTTCTTTTGAATAGGGTCAAGGATGAACTCTGTTTTACATGGATGGGAAGCATATTCCATAGTGTGTGGGTCCTTTGTGGCAAATATCTGTGTCTCCAGCACATTCTGTTTATGTCCAAGTGAAGTTCAGATCCTTGGATCTAGTGTTTCTGGTGCTGTTTGTTTTGCATGTGCCCAACATGTCCATCAGGGCTGGGTTTGAGGAAAGCCTGTAAGCCAGCCAAAGATCCCTTGTCAGCAGAGCCTTTAGGTGATCAGTAAAGGACGGTGTATTCATGCCGTGAATTTTCCTGGTAAGAAACCTTTGTAAGCATTCCAACTGTTGCAAGTGTCTAGTTAGATATATACCAAAGGAAGCACTGTATAAAATGATGGGTCTGATAAGGGCCACGTGAAGTGGTACTATAGTGTCCTTGGACCAGGATGCCATACCCTTACCTCTAAGTTGTGTGACACAGAATGATTTCCTTACTATCTTATCAACATGCTGGTCAAAGGTCAGATTCCTGTCTACTTATGTTCCCAGACTGAGATGACTCTTAGATGTGTTTTATCAATGGAGTAATTAGCTAGACTTAACAGCTTTCCAAAGGGCACTATAATGCATAACAGTGTTAGTGGGGTGGTAGACAGACGCAGATCAAAGGGCTTGTTTTATCTAGACTTCGGCAAAGCTAAATCTCAACACTTCTAGCTCCTTGCAAGGATGCATCTGGAGCATTTCTCCCCGGGCCTCCGCTGAAAACAGGCTCTGTGGAACCTAGTCGGACTTTCCCGGTAAACAAATGTTAAATAAAAATAAAAAAAAATAAAAAATGAAGGGGTAGGACTGGGAATTAATTTTGAGGTTGGGTGAAGAAGTTTGTAGCTAGAAGGGAACAGAGATAATTTAATTTTTAAATTAATGTTTTCATCTGCTAAGCTTTCATATAGTGTTAATAAGGAGTAAGTTGCCATATGATAAAAAATGACAAGGACAGCTCTCCAGAAGTTGCTGCTGGGTACGGCCCTATTCAGGTGTTTCTTTGTGGCTTCAGACTGGGTGCAAGAAAGTGAGTGGTCACTTTGCTGATGATACCAAGGTTTGAGGATAGTATCAGTGAGAAGGTACACCTGGAGTGGTACCAAATGAGGCTGAAGGTGTGGTCTCTGAGGTGTACCCTTCATTTTAATTACTCCATATAAATGGTACTGGGACATCTTTTTCTTGTTGAGAAACCTCAGTGGTCTCTTCAGTTGTTGCAGGTGTCTGGTGTGGTACATGAAAAAGGGAGCATTGCACTCAATTACTGGTCTCATGAGGACCAAGTATAATGGAATTACAACATCCTCAGATCTAGATGCAATACCTTCACTTATAAGATGTGCCACATAGAAGGATTTCCCTACTACTTTGGATATGTGGTGGCCAAAAGTTCAGATTACTATCAATCTGATGTTGAGGTGAAGATTCCACCAGTGAGTTTGTTTTTAGTGTTTGTTTTGGCTTTATTTCTGGTAGTTACAGTAGCTTCTATGCAGACTTTCAGATGTTTGTATATGGACTCTGTGAATAATTCTGCAGAGGTAGCTCTGCTCCTGTGGTTAGTGGGAGCACTGAATTTTGACAAATTGTTACTGAAAAGGATGTAGTATGCCTTTGAATAGTTCCTAACTGTTACTAGTTTAGCTGGATTTTTCAGGTTGATTTTGAGAACATGGTATGTTGAAGTCAGGATTAACATTCTCCCATGTTGCTGAATACCAGATCCAGAATGTATGATTCATTGGTTGGAATGTGAGTTATCTTGTGCAGGACTTTTGTGTTAATAACGCAATAAGTCATGCATAAATAGGATGTTTTGTTGGATGGTGAGCGCCTCAAGTATGTTTAAGTAACAGTCATGAAACTCAAGGGGCATACATGGGGATCTGTAGTAAGCCATAGTATGGGGACTGACCTTATCTATGATGACTTGCACATGGATGAACTTCATGGTATCATCCAGTTTAGCCAATCTGGAGATATGTTTTTTGATAACGTAGATTGGGACACCTCCACTTTGATCTCATTCTGTGCTGTTGTTGGTCTTAATTTGTGGAAGGCACTGTAGGCTTGCACTGCCAGAGTACTTCTTATGGCTTTAAACCAAGTATTGGTCATGGGACAGAATGTCTACATTCTCAAGACTAAGGAAGGCATGAAGGCTGTGGAGTTTTTTGTTTAGTCTGTGAGCACTGAGCAGTAACATGTTGGAGACTTTTTTCACTATGTTTATTTATTTACATTTGTTGACCAGGAGTGTCCGACTGGACGTAGGTCCATTTTCAGCGGAGACCCGGAGAGAAAAGCTCAACAGTTAAAATATACAGACAGTAGTTACTTTGGATTTACATAGCAATTAAAAAATTTGACCAACATAGCATTTAAAAATTACAAACATAGTTACAGATGAAGAACATAGTACATCAGTAGACAACTAGAATCTTTATCATCTGTGAAGTACATAACAGACATTAACAATTGTTACAATAAGAAGCTCCTGCTATATAATAAGTAGTTAGGCTTATGAGCATCCGAGCTTGCTATAATCAAGGTAGTAAGTGGGGTGGATAGAAAGGTGGTGGGTGATATTAGAGGGGGAGTTGCAAAGGCATAGCCAGCATGTTTTTAGGTGCGCTGTTATTAAAGATTTGAAGTGGGGGCATGATGGTACAGAGGTAATTGTGGGTGGGAGGGAGTTCCATAATTTGGCTATGGCACAAGAGAATAATTCTTCTCCTGCAGAGTTATTGGCTTTAGTGATCTGCAAGTGATTTCTGTTGCTGGCTCTTAGTGATCTGGTGGTGAGATAGGGCTGGAGTAGATTCTGGAGGGATGGGACATTTAGTGGATGGTTTACTAGTTTGTGGACGAGTGAGCATTGATACCATTGAAGGAGGTGAGGGAGTTCAAGCCAGCCCAGTTCAGCAAGAAAGAGACAGTGGTGACTATGGTAGGATGCCCCTGTGGCGAATTTAGCGATTTTGTTGTAGCAGGTCTCAAGCTTGTTTAGATCACATTGCCTTAGGTTGGTATATACTGGAGAGGCATAAAGTATGGTGGGAATTTGCTACTGCAATCTTTGCTGCTTTGATGAGAAGTTGCTTATTTCTGTATAACTCTCCTAGTTTTTTCTGGACTTTTTTATGGTCATTGATAAGTGAATGTCAAATTTTAGTTTGTCTATTTCAACTCCTAGCAATTTGGTGTGTTCTGTTGGATGTATAGTGATGTTGTCTTTTGCTGTGATGTTAAAGTGAGAGTTGTTTTGAGTATGTTTGGTGGGTTGGAAGGTGAGTAGTTTAGTTTTGTTTGGGGTGAGTATTAATTGGGCATTGGATAACCAAGTTTCAACATAGGAAAAGGCTTCCTGTGTGACTTGTTGCAGTGTGGGTAGGGACTGGGCTTAGCAGATGATGGTTGAGTCATCTGCGTATTGTATGAGTGTGCCATGTTTGGTGGCAGAGGCTAGATTATTGGTGAAAATAGAGAAGAGTAGGGATCCAAGGATGGATCCTTGGGAAACCCCTATAGAGACAGGTAGTTGGGGAGATATGTCATTCTGCCATACAATGGATTGTTGGCGGTCAGACAGGTAACTGAAACCAGTTGGTGACTGATTAAGAGAAGGATAGGTTATTGAGGACAGAGATTAGTTGTTTGTGTGGGACCATGTTGAATGCTTTAGATAGGTCTAGGAAAGTAGCAGAGGAGAGATAGCCATTGTTTTTATGTTGAAGGATAGTGTTAGTAAAGGAGAGTAAGGCTGTGGTGGTGCTATGGTTTGGTTGGAAACCATGTTGAGTACTGGAAAGGAGGTTGTTAGTAAGGAGGTAAGTCTGAGACCTGAGAGTGAATGCATCTCTCTAGTATTTTGGAGAGTGGAGAGAGAATAGCTACGGGGTGGTAATTGGTTAGTTCTGTGGAGGGGCTGCCTTTGTGGAGGGGAATTATATGTGATACTTTCCATAGTGTGGGAACATAACTTTCTGACAGAGATCTGTTAATCAAGATGGATACTGGGTAGGCCACAGCATCGGCTACGATTTGTAGGTATTCACTTCAGAGGTTGTCTGCTGCTAATTTGGTGGGCTTAAGTTTAGTTAAGAGTTTTTTTATGTTGGAGGTAGGAACAGGAGAAACAGGAGAAAAAGAGAAGACAGTGGGGAGATTACTAGTTGAATGTGTGGGTTGGAGTGGAGAGGGGTTGTGTTGTCTAGCTAGTGATAGTATGGTTTGTGTGAAGTGTGTGCTGAATGAGGTATCAGTATTTTCAGAGGAGTGAGGGATGTTAGGAGGAGGGGAACTGACTTTACCTGGGTGGAGGATGGAGTTTATGGAGGACCAGAATTGTTTGGGGTTGTGTTAGGAGGAGTCTAGGGCAGACTGGTAGAATTGGAATTTGTCTGTTTTATTAGCTTTTTGACTCTATTGTGTAGTTCCAGGAATTTCTGTCTAGGTGAGGGGTTTTGGTTTTGCCCCAGTGCTCCCAGGCTTTATCCCTGTTTTTCATTTCTACTTAGTGGTTTTCTGTAGCCATGGGGAGGGTTGTGATTTGGTTCTGGAAAGTCTTATGGGAGCACGGTAATTAAGGATGCTCAGGAAGGTAGTATTAAAAAATTCAACTGCGTCATCAGGACAAGAGGTACTTTAGAGGATGACAGTTACATTCTTTGAGGGATGAGATGAATGTGAGTGGGTTAACGTTTAGTTTTTTATGTATTTGATGGTAGATGACAGGTTTAACTTGATATAGGTGTTTTTTGAGTAGGAATGTTGGGGCGTGATCACTGAGGATATCTGATAAACAGCCTGCTATATATGACTGGGGGCTCTTACTGACTAATAGCCAATCCAGGGTAGTGTGCTTGTTGGAGTTTTTATTTATCCTGGTTGGCAACTGGACTAGTTGGGTGAAGCCATGAAGGTTTAGATGATGGGTTGGATGGTTGCCAGAAGATGATTGCCAGTCAATATTGAAATCACCTAAAATTATAGTTTCTTAGGGGAAATGGTGGGTAGTCCATCTTAGGAGGTTTTCTAGTGGATGGATGTTTTGGCCAGGTGTGAAGTAGCATCCAATTATGTTGATGGTTTTATTTTGGTTTATTTTGAGGTTGGTATATATTATTTCTTCATTGCCTATTTGTGGAGCTGATGATTTTAAGATCTGCTGTTTAGATGCTGTTTAAATATTATAGCTATATCACCTCTTTTCTTGTTTAGCCGGTCTACTCTTAGTATGTCGTAACCAGTAGGGAGGATTTGCTCACTGGTAATGGGAGGTTTTAGCCAGGTTTCTGTCAGGATGACTATATCTGGGGAGTACAAGTCTATGGTGGCATGGAGTTCATGGACCTTGCTGCATATACTTCTAATATTTAGGCTTAGTAGAAGGAAGTCACTTGGCTTTCTATTGGCTGTGATTTGGGAGAAGTTGCGGTTTCTAGTCTGATTACAAGGAGTGGGGTTGGAGATGGCAGGGCCAGGGTTGGGGTGGATGTCTCCACTTAGGGCTAGTTTTGATATGCATGAGGTTATTAGTTTTCACAGTTTTTGAATGTGTTTGTTTATTAGGGAAACCTAATGATTGTGCTCTGTGGGTAATAGGTATGGTGGGAGGGTAACTGTTAAGCTGTAGGGATGCTTTTTATTTGAGTAATATAGCTGATAGAATATGTGGGAGTGCATAGGGATTGTTCTTGTTTTGGTGGGAGGGAGCTGAGTGAGGGTGAGACCTGAGTGGTGGTGTGAGTAGTAGTACAGTGGTAGTGGCTGAGTGGGGGAATGATGGAGTTTTGGTAGAATGTAAGATATGCAAGGAGAGTGCATGCAATGATCATATGTATGGTATGCTTATACATGTTAGCTGAGGAGGAGGGATAGTAGTGGGAAGATGGAGGAGGTAGTGCTGGGTTTAGTGCTGTGGTTGGCTGTTGGAAAGATGGGAGGGGGTTTGCATGTGTAATAAAGGTAGGACCACTGGAGGTGAGTGAGAAATAGGGGCAGGGTGGGGAGTGGAGCGAGCAGAGACCCTGTTAGTTGCTCTTAAGAGGGGTTTGGAAACAATCCGGTAACAGAGTAAACTGATATAAGAACATATGATAGTGAATGTGGAGACTCTGGTAGGTACCCTGTATTTCCACAAACTATCAGTTAGCTGTGCCCCAGTTCAAGCAGTTTTCATAAGTTTTATGGCAGGGCTGAGCATAAAGTGCTCAAAGGGTGGTTATAGTTTTAAAAATGGTGCCTGCCACAGATAGTATTTATTAGCTTTGGGATTGGCTTAAGGTAATAAACAGAGAAAGGGGAGGGGGATAGGCAGTTCTTTTGTACTGCTGCTAATGAGCCAAGGTCCAAGCAAAGACAAGTTTGTGTGTACTGCTGCTAATGAGCCAAGATCCAAGCAAAGACAAGTTTGTGTTTAAGAAACAATCAGAATTGACCAAGGACTGCTCTGAAGCTGTAAGTCATTTCTTAGGTGGAAAAACAGGATAATCTGTATCAGTAGGCAGGCTACTGTGGTCTCAGTTTAAATTAACAAACACACAGTATTTGATCAGTTTTGGATACTATTTACTAACAGAAGGGAATAAAAGAGAAAATGGAAGATGAGTGTGTGTTGGGGGGGGGGGCTGCTTACAAGCCAAATTGGACTGCTCTCCAGGGGATAATGAATATTAGTTCAAACAGGTAGACACATACTCAAAGTTAACTTTAGCTGTTTGTGTTTGCAGACAGTTCAGACCTGGACTGCACTTTCCTTATAACAATGTATCCACCGGTTGGATACAAGATAAAGGTGGCACCGCAGTTGAATACTTAAGAGTGGTGTTAGGTCTAGAAAAAAAGAGTACAGAGAGGAGTAAGCACTTTTGAGATGGTAAATATATATTATAAAGATTATAAAAAACACACTGAGCAAATAGCTACCACATGCAGGACAATGTCCTGAGCCACTACTTAGTATATGCAGATACTGAGCCAATTGGAAGAACATTAGATAACAAAACCCCAGACAGTTATGCAGCCACAGATAAAAATATAGCAAGCAGCAATCTGTCGTGGTTCTCTAATGTGATTCTATCCACCAGTAACAGCACAATTATATAGAAATAATTAGACACCATTATGAGCTGTGTACACACAACACATATACATGAATAACATTAGTTAACAAGGCACAGCTATGCAAATAGACCATACTATTATAATAAAACAACTTGGTGCAGACAAACTCAATGCTAGCATGCCATAGTAACATCCAGTAATAAAGTATAAATCATATTAGATGTCTAGCACGATTCAACATAAATAAGCATATACAGTTGTAAAACACTTATTGGAAAGACACTGAGCTCCTCATGGGGCCTGTAGCAGAGTGGTTATAGTTTTAAAAATGGTGCCTGCAATAGGTAATATCTATTAAGTTTGGGAGTGGCTTAAGGTAATAAACAGGGGAGGGGGAGAACAAGGGTGTGAGCAGGCAGTTCTTTTGTACTGCTGCTAATGAGCTAGGATCCAAGCAAAGACAAATTTGTGTTTAAGAAACATTCAGAATTGACCAAGCACTGGTCTGAAGATGTAAGTCATTTCTTAGGTGGAAAAACAGGATAACCTGTATCAGTAGGCTACTGTGGTCTCAATTTAAATTAACAAACACACAGTATTTGGTCAGTTATGGATACTATTTACTAACAGAAGGGGATAAAAGAGAAAATGGAAGATGAGTGTGTGTGTGTGTGTGTGTGTGTGTGTGTGTGTGTGTGAGAGTGTGTGTGTGTGTGTGAGTGAGTGTGTGGGGGAGGGGCTGCTTACAAGCCAAAGCAGAGTGCTCTCCAGGGGATAATGAATATTAGCTCAGACAGGTAGACACATACCCAAAGTTACCTTTAGCTGTTTGTGTTTGCAGACAGTTCAGACCCGGACTGTGCTTTTCTTATAACAATGTATCCACCTGTTGGATAAAAGATAAATGTGGTACAGCAGCTGAATACTTAGAGTGGTGTTAGGAACAAAGTTAACTTTAGCTGCTGGTAATTTTGTCTTTTTGGCATTGCTTAAAATGGCTTGAAGTGGGTGGATAAAGTTTTAGCCAATATACAGAAGCCTAGGCAGGACAGGTGCAGCCCATCTTTCCCAAAGCAGCGTGTTCTTTTGACCATGTCCCCCCACACTGACAGATATTGGATTCCCATTGGAGTGACACAAGAAACTACCAATTATTAAAATCAACTATTTAATGTTTATACTGTGCCATCGACCTTGCTGAAGGTCGAATGCTGCTCAATGCAAGGTTCATATTCTGAGAGAGCCATCATGTCTCTTTTCATATAGTCCAGTGAGGTATGTCTCAGGTCATTTACACCTACATGGACTAAGATAGAATCATATTGGTACCCTGGAGTGCAGTAACTTGACTGTGTGCATGATATTACAGATCTTAGCTTCAGATAGAAAACTAACCATTAACTTCTCCTTATCTAACCTGGTGAGTGGGATAGGAAACTAACCATTAACTTCTCCTTATCTAACCTGGTGAGTGGGATAGGAAACTAACCATTAACTTCTCCTTATCTAACCTGGTGAGTGGGATAGGAAACTAACCATTAACTTCTCCTTATCTAACCTGGTGAGTGGGATAGGAAACTAACCATTAACTTCTCCTTATCTAACCTGGTGAGTGGGATAGGAAACTAACCATTAACTTCTCCTTATCTAACCTGGTGAGTGGGATAGGAAACTAACCATTAACTTCTCCTTATCTAACCTGGTGAGTGGGATAGGAAACTAACCATTAACTTCTCCTTATCTAACCTGGTGAGTGGGGCACCTGCGCGTCATGCAATGGAGTCCCCAATGACAACAGTATTAGGTAAAGTGTATACTTGCCTTATGGGCTTTGAACTTGGGGGACTATTAGCTGTAGGCTTATCTGAGATGTTCGGTGTTAATTTTGGGGGTGTGCTTTAGTGATTGCTGATGAGCACTGCTGCCATTAGGCAACTTTGCAGGTCTTTGAGATTTGGGGAGGTTTCTTTTAAGTGTCTCAGCATAATACAAAATGTGTGTGTGTGGTAAGTGGTATGTGTGAGGGGACGTAGTGTAGGTACTCCTGATAACCATGTCTGTATGTGAGATTTAACTCTACAAAGAAGTTGTGTATTTTCATCTTTCACTTACCGTGTTATATTCTTTAATGATTAACTGGTTGTCTGAGAACATGAGACAATTGCTACATTGCCTTAGGGTGCCCAAATCTACAAAGCTGGCCACAGACACTGGAAATTGCATATTCATGTTGTTTGGTCTTGTAATAAGATGGGTAGTTTAGGAATAAGGATTGGGTTTTAACAGGGGTCTCCTAGGGTAGTTTCTGGGGTTAAGGGAAAGATGTTAGATAATGCTAGGATATAGTAATACTAGTCAAAATTCAAGCTAGCTGCTCTAAACTTATTTTAGCAGAATGGCACACTGTTTAAAAGGCTTCAGACTGAATCTTAACTTTATAAGGAAATGTTAGTGTAAAAGCATTTGCTACCATTCAGTGAACTGTTAACTGCCACTACTTGTAGGCAGCTCTATGCACACGTGCCTGATTTATAATAGAGAAAAAGCTTGAAAACTGACTCCGATGCCTTATTGCCTATAAACAACCACACTGAACTTCCTGGAATGCTTCCCAACTCAAACAGGCCAGGTAAACAGCTTCTGACACAAGATGGGTGATCCTGGATTTTTTTATGTAAAAGCAGCTCTCAAGTACAGATTAAACAACAAAGAACTACTAAACAACTAAATCCCTGGCTAATTTGCCCTTCTGCCAGACAGTTTGGAGATGCACAGAACTAGAAAAGTCAACAAACAAGAGAAATAATTATTTGCAACAAAATTAAATCAATGTTTTAAAAAATGCTCAACAACATTCATGTCCTGCTGCTGCTGTTTACTGGTCAGAGTTGTCTGCTTTTACTGACAGAATTGATGTTAGCAGTGATTGGGAGTGTTGAACCCACCCTTTTATGTGTTATTAGGTTTGGGGCACGCACTAGAGTAATGCTGAACCAGGATGTAATTTATCACTGTGCTCTATGCACTACAAAAAACTTCTAAGATTGATGTGTGGGTATTAATACTGCGGAAAACTTCAAGATGAAGTTTTGTCTTATATATTTTCTATCAGTTTATATATGTAATAAGCAAATATTTCAGTCATTAAACTACTATACCTCATTAAACTACTATACCTTCTTCTTCCTCTGTACAACATTAGAAATGTTATACATTAGTCATGTTACACATTAGTTTTATTAACAGTGGCTTTTAAATATATTTTTGTTTCCATTTTGATTTAGAAAGTTCACAATCCATTATGCCAATATTAACCTTTTAGACTGGGTATTGTGTTTGAAAGTTTTCCCCATCAATCAATGGAAAACCACCTCAATGGGAGAACTGAAGACTGGTCAGTCTCATGCTGGTTCTGAATATAGTGGAGTGAAAGCAGACAGCAAGGTCCTTAAAAGCCATTAAAGGTTTGTACAAAACGGTGGGTACTGCACAGACAAATCAGACTGCTATAGTGGATGAAATAAGGTAAGAAAACCCTTACATTAAGAATAAGTGCTAAAATACTATCATCTCAAAGACCTGTTGTTAATTGTATTCTTTTACGATTGGGTACATTCATATGCCTGTTTTATTAACACCAGATCACCACCAAAACTTCTAGCCATTTTTTCCCCAATATGCAATTAATATATTCACTGGCACCTTACCTGACAATGGTGTGCTGATTTTTCTGACCTATAGGATAGGGATATTAAAATAAATACGTATTATCCAGAAGTACCAGAAATGTGAAAGTGCAACATCTATTCATGGCAGAGAGGTAACAGAATTGAATCACTCAAGTTACGCACAAGCTGAAATGTATAATGCTACTTGTCACTCCATCTAAAAGCAAAAAATAATCTTAATTTAGAACACCTTATTAAATATGAGTCATAAATCATATGTAATATCAAAATGCAAAAATCTTTGACAGAAAAGAAATTCACGGCAAGTTGAGTTAAGTACTTAGATATAAATTAACTCCAGGATCACACTACAGTGGGGAAAAGGGCATATACCTTTTACTTGCCTTACAGTACTCTACTCAGTGCCATATATACTAACGTCAGTTCAGTGAAATCAGATTCAGTGAAATGAGTTTTTAGTAATTTGTGTTTTCAGCGATGTGGACGGGGTGAAATGAAATTCAGTGAAATGAGATTCAACAAAACAAAGTTGACCCATATATATATGGGTTCCATACACTAGATCAAATTTTTACTAATTTGAAATAGTGCATGAAATGCTCACTGAAGCGAAAGTGCACTTAATTGAAAGTGCACTTACGCGAAGTTCAGTAGAACGAACAGGTGTTGTTCTGAACTTCTGTGCAGTACTCACAGACCTTAGGGTTAGGGCACAGGTCATAGTATCCCCATACCACGAACCGTGCCCTAACCCTAACGTCCGTAATGACTGCAGTGCAGTGAAGGACATAGCAATGTCCTACACTATGGTGTGATAGTCACAAAACTTAGGGTTAGGGCATGGGTTAGGGTAAGGGGATAGCTTTACTAACTATACCCTTACCCTAACCCGTGCCCTAACCCTAAGGTCCATGACTATTGCACCATAGTGGAGGACATACCTTGTTTTTTATGTCCTCCACTGTGCTGCGATGTTTTCGATGAAGTGCACTTAAGCAAAAGTTCACTTTCATTAAAGTGAACTTTTGCAGAAGTGAGGCTCCCTGTTACAAGTTCGAAGTAGTGAACTTTTGTTCTTGTAATAGGAATCCATATATATATGTACATATATATATATATATATATATATATATATATATATATATATATATATATACATGGATCCCCTTCATTGGAAGGAAATCTCAGAACATCAAACCTCTGATCATTGCAGACCAGAGGATCAAGTTTTGAAATATGGAACCTTGTGAATGGAGATTGCCATTCAGTGTGGAATGGGAACTTTAAGTTTCTCTTCACTGTAGTGTAATCTCAGAATTGGTATGTTTAAGTAGCAGGGATATGGGAGTGCAGGGGGATTGCCCCCCTGCAAAAACGTGAAATAAGAAGTTTTCAAGTTTTACATTTTTTTTATCATAGGGTTGATATTTCAAAACTTTGATCCTCTGGTCTACGATGATCAGCGGTTCTGCGTTCTGAGATTCTATGATATAGCTCTATATATATAAATGTATCATCTATGATTTTCTTCCATGTTTTGGCAAACAGTTCATGCTGAAATTCATACACGTGTTTATAGTTTTTGTACAACAATTAGAAGTAGTGAATATAGTAAATGAGATAAAACAACTGGAATTTAGGTCTTTATAAAAGGGCAGAAGCAAATTACTTTAAAAAATGGAAATTTTGGGAACAATACATACAGTACTAGAATGAGTTTTAGAAGAATACAGACATAATGAACTATGTAATGTTTGACTGAAAATGATTAGGTGGATTATAAGTGCTATATAATGTTAATAAATAAATAAGTATATCAGGTGAAAACAGACTGGAGGCGAAAATCCTGCATTTTTTACCTTTTGTTTTCTGAAACCTTCACCAAGGCGTACTGTCACTTTAAGAAGTTATTTTCAGTGAATGCCTAGCCGTGGATACTTTGGAACTAAACAGTAGATGAATATTTTTCAACAGACCTTCCAAACAACTTTTTGCTTACTTTGCATGGTTATTACATTAGTGAACCCCGTAACCTAAGGTAGTCTCTAATAAGTAAAATTAATTCATCAGTTAGTACATGATGTCATGGGTAAAATTAGCAAATAAATCAGGTCTTATGACAGATCCTGATTGCACTCCCACATAGCCTGATATAAATTAGATTGTGTAATGTCTGTAACATCAGTAAGATGTACTTTTAAGGACATTTTACATGAAATCAGGTTTGCAACCTTAAGAAACTTTAAGGCAAAGCATTCAAGTTGCAAAGTATCCATTTTCTAACATGCTCTGTAATAAATGGCAGTTGTTTAGAGGGTCTAACTGTAGGCATGAATAGGGAGTTTTTGAGCTAGGAACAGTACCTGTCATTAAGTAGTCTGCATATCAGTGGGTATTCAGCAGAAACTCTGCTCTATCTTTGACAAGTAACCACTTAGTATTATGAAGTTAAGCAGTAGCATTTGAATAAACCCTAGAATTTTGTTCTCTGCTGTCTGTAGAAAGTTGATATTTCTATGTGAGTTTAATGCAATAAGTGGCATGGCATATTCAAGACTTAGTAGTAGTTTATTAATGGCAGTTTGTACCACATCATGTTTGCCTTTATGATTGTCAGATTGCTGAGCAATGTCATTGGTGCTAGTTTTATTTATTTTTTTCCTTTCCATTATATCTTATTATAGACTATATTAATACTGCGGTGGTGGTGCTGCGGTAGCGTTGTCGCCTCATAGCAAGATATTGTACCGTTCGATTCTCAGCTAGAGCGTCTTCTGTGTGGAGGCGTACGTGAATGGGGCGTGCCTTCATTGAAGGTTGTGCATCAGGGCTGGTAACCCGGTACGTAAAAATTCACTACCAATCATTAGCGGACCGGAGTTCCGCTGTGGCGACACCTAACCGGGAAAAGCCGAAAGACACAAACAAACTTTGCTAAGTGACTGAATTTACCAAGAGCAGAACTCCTTCCATTTCTTCCAGCTGTACAATTGCTTTGATCATTTGTTTATCCTCCTCAGTGAAACTGTTGCAATGTTCAGCACCCAGATATGCCATTCCACTCTCATAGTTTCCATTACCGATACTCTGTCGCCCAATTTCCCATGATGCAAACTTTGCTGCTTATTTTCATTATACACAGGTACTGCAAGGCATCATTTCGTGTTGACTTATGATTATACCTCTTGACTTCATGGAAAGCCAACATCTTTGACTGTTTTGTTTTATTTATTACCCATCATGCCTTTCTTTAATCCACTGTCATCCCACACCTCGCCAGTTTCCTCATTACTCTACTGTTTTCAATCTTATGAGCCTTGGAAGGAGTAAATCTTACTTTTTATCTTTTCTGTTGCATGCTCTCATCCCAATTACTTACCTACAGCTTCTCCTACAAATTTTACCTCTCCAGCCAGGTTTCTTAGACTGCAAGAAGTCTGTATCTACTACTCTATCAGAAACACAGTTCCTCCATGTTACTCAGTCTAATTGAAATGTCACATTTTCAGCCTGTAGGCTAATTAATACAATTTATTAATGTATTACTCTTCAGTTACATCTTTTCAACTGAAATGACCAACTGTGAATATTTAATTTGCAGAGGAGTTTATGGGGCAGTATCATCAACATGTATAATGAATGCTACGTTGATAATTTACAGCTCCATTCTGTAAAGGGATATACCTTAGATGACATGAGTTTGAATAGTAGCTTGGAGGTAGATGGGAGTGATCACATGGCACTGGCTAACTTATCCTTGGAGGAGAGGAGGTGGCTCCAGTTTGTCGGTCTGCAACAGGAGACAGGGACTTGATTCTGACACTAATGGTAGTCCTTATTACTATTATATGCAAGCATGGATATGGTAAAGGCTGGTATAGAAGGTCCCTGCAGAGATATGAGTTCTCACATCAGCTACCAAACAGTGGGATAAGACCATTAGAAGTACTGTTATAGCCAGCATTTATAGAAGCAAGTGAAACCACAGTCTCCATGGGTGGTTGAATGCTATCCCCTCCGGTCAGCTCTTCACTCCATAATGGGCATATTCATGACTGCTGGAATGGGTCTTGATTGTCGGTAGGCACCAAGTGAAAAAGAACACAGAAAATATATAAAATCTCTATATAACAGTAAAATGTAACTTGAACGGGTTGGATATGATATCATAGAAGCTATATACATGCCAGAAATACAACACTGACTATTACCAATTATTTAGCTGGTTCACTAAATTACATTTACTATACTGTAAAAGCTCTAGGAAAGTTAGAATAAATTCTGAAACACTGAACAGTGCTGCAAGGTATTATCCTGTATATGGACCAAACAGCATTTAAAACTCTTGTCAAATCTACACATATAATATACTACTACATGACAGAGCAAAATCCCTAAAAGGGAAGGCAACTCTGATCAATACTAGCAAAAAACTACGATCACTCATAAAATCATCCAAGGCCAACTTTGAGAGAAAAATCGCTAAAGACACAAAAGACAATCATAAGGCCTTCTTTAGCTATGTTAGAAACCTGGGTGGAAACTCCCAGATATGCTCAGAATTAGTCCAAAATGATACAAAAATCACTGAACCCACAGACATTGCCAACATACTGGCAGACAGGTTCAGTGCAAATTTCCCTCCCTCCCCAAAAGGAGAAATATCTATCCCACCAGAGTCTAGCCTCCCAAACGTCTCAGATGCCTAGGTGAGCTGCTCTGCAAAAACACAGCATCAATGGGACGGCTGTGTGCTACACGAACTCAATGAGGAACTAAACCACACATAAGGCTGCTGTTTAATCTTAGCCTTACTACAGGATTGGTCCCACTCCACAAAGGTGGTGCTTCGCCTTGTCTGCAAAGCTATGGAGAGGATCATAATGGAACTCATAAATAAAGACATTGGGGACCTACAGACACTGGATCAATTTGGCTTTGTCAAGGGCAGATCCTGCCTCTTGAACCTTTTTGAAACAGTCACTAAGGCCATTGATGAGGTAAGGCAGTTCACACAGCCTACCTTGACCTAGCAAAAGCGTTCAACACAATACCCCACTCGGGCATCATAGAAAAACTCACCAGCTTAGATGTAAACCCATATGTCACAAGATGGGTTGCAAACTGGCTCAAGGACAGAACTCACAGGGTTAGAGTTGCTAGTGCCATGTCAGACTCTAAGCCAGTCACGAGCAGTGTCCCACAGGGCTCAGTCCTGGGCCCCCTCTTGTTCGGCATTTATTTTTCTGAAGTGCAGGCAAACATAGGGGGATTGTGGCTGACAAAATTTGCAGATGACTGCAAACTGGGCACTAGAATTGACACTCCATCAGACACAGACATCCTCCAGAGAGGTCTCATAGAAATGGATAACTGGTGCCAGAGCCATGGCCTTAAGCTAAATGCCAAAAAATGTATAGTCATACCCTTTGGGAAAAACAAGGTAACCCCTAATTACCACATAGGTGGTAATCCATTAAACACGGAAGAAGTTATCAGGGACCTGGGGACCCAAGTTGGCAGTAACCTCTCTTTTGACACTCACATTGCCAAAGTGGTTAGGAAGACCTTCTACATTGCCCACCTGATCATGAAGGGATTCACATCCAGATCAGGAGAGGTCATTGTACCCCTGTACTCTTCACTTATCAGACCAATGATTGAGTACAATGCCCCATTCGGAATGTACCTTACCCGACACCTGCAGCAGTTGGAAAGACCCCAAAAGTTCCTCACCAAAAGGATAAAGGGGCTCAAACATATGTCATACGCTGCCCGACTGAAGAAACTCCAGCTCTATTCAGTCGCATACCATCTGCTCAGAGGTGATCTGTGCCTGACATACAAGGCCATGTCCAACCCGGAATTAATGGACATGCTCCACGTCAAAAAATCCAACTCCACCAGAGCCCGACGTGCTGGAGGGACAGATTCATCACCCAGAGACTCCCTACACTATGGAACAGAATCCCAGTCCATGTGAGGCAGAGCCCCTCACTGCCTCTGTTCAAGAGAAATCTTGACGAGTGGATGGGAGATCAATCATCTCTGTGTCACTGCTGGACAGAGGCACAGCAAACTAATGGGTATAGTATTCTCATCCTAAGGGGTGGTGAAAGCCACACACAGTCTGGCTAGGCTTATAAATGCCCTAGGGCAGATAGCCTAGTATGAACCTATGAACCTATGAACTTCATAATTTGAAGAATGCAAGGTTGTCATTACAGCTCAAGCCAAGTACCCCCATCTAGGCAACATCAGAAATATTATAGCTTTTGGCATTTCTACAGTAGCAGACCATCTAAAATTGTTATAGGCAGCCTTAGCTTTGATTTCTTTAAATAACACTAATTTTGAATACTAATCAACTTTTCTATTATAATTGTACAAAACACTTTATGGAACTTGCATCGCAAGATTTCTTCGTACATTATCATTTCGATAAAAGATAAATATGACCATGATTAAGAAACAGAGCAATGTAATCTGTTAAGGAAAAAGCCAGATAACACTTACCTGAACTTTGCAGATTAACTTAAAGGTCTTCTGAAGTTTTGTTATTCAGTGAATAGGTATAAATATATGACATTTTTTACAGTGAGTGATATTTTAAAAGGTTCTTGAGAAGAATTATTGGCACATCTCAGTGTGTCTGGTAATGTATTTATGATTTAAAACAAAATAAGCTCCATATTCAACTGCTGTTATGCTATAATAGTAATTATTTCTGTAAAAGGAGATAGTTGACCCCCTTAACCTCCAATTTACTCTATAACATGCGGTTTTGTTAGGTGGGAGTTTAAGGAGGTGCCATTCCAGTCCTCCTGACAAACAAAATTAAAGTACATTCCCACCCCCTCCCACGAAACACACATAAAAAACTGTGTGTTTCTCACTGTTAGGCTTAAAAGTGACACCATTATCTCTGAATAAAACAATAGTTAAGGTAATTTTTTGAAACTTGTCATTTTTCTACTGTTTGACTGCCACTTAGGAGATGTAACATATTTTATTGAACATAATGGCACTGCAGTTAAGATATTACCAATGACAACTTTATGCAAACTTCTTTAGTTACGTTTCTGAGACAGAGGAGAGCAGGTTTGGCAAAACATTGCCACAGCCTCACCTCAGGCTTCATGCCCACTGAATGGTGCACAGCTACAGTCATCCCACTTCACAAGGGAGTATCCACTCTGGTTCCCAGGAACTACCGCCCCATCAGGCTGACGAGCCTGGTCTGCAAGACCATGGAATGCATTATCATGGATCTGATAAATAAGGACATTGGCAACATTCAAATGTTGGACCCCACCAAATTCGGGTTTGTGAAGGGCCGATCTTGTCTCCTGAACCTGACTGACTTCTTCAAATCAGTCTCCAGAGCCGTGGATGAGGGTAAGGTGGTCCACACAGCCTAGCTGGACCTTGCAAAGGCCTTTGACACCATCCCCCACTCTGGAATCATAGATAAACTTATCAAGCTGGGCATTAACCCCTACATCACTCTATGGGTTGCCAATTGGCTTACTGACAGAACACATACTGTAAAAATATCCGATTCCAGATCCAGCTCCAGACAAGTGACAAATAGAGTACCTCAGAGTTCAGTTATGGGACCGCTCATGTTTGGCATCTACTTCTCTGAAGTACAGGCCAACACTAAGGGACTCTGGCTAACAAATTTCACAGGTGACTGCAGACTGGGAGCTATTATCGATTCCCCAAATGATGTAGATATCTTACAAAAGGGCAGTATAGAAACAAATGCTTGGTGCCAGAGTCATGGACTCAAGCTCAATGCCAAGAAATGTATAGTTACCCCCTTTGGAAAAAAACACATACCCATGAACTACCACATAGGCAGTAATAATGAAAGTGTGATGAGAGTCTTAGGAACACAGGTGGGCAGTGGTCTCATCGATAACCACATCGCCACAACATTGAGGAAATCCATCTATGTGGCACACCTCATCATAAAGGGCTTTTCATCCAGAAAGAAGGAGGTCATTGTCCCACTGTACTCGTCAGTCATTAGACCCATTGTAGAGTACAATGCCCCATTTGGTATGTACCTCACAAGACATCTGCAACAGTTGGAAAGGCCACAGAAATATCTCACTAAAAGAATCTCAGGCCTAAAGCAGATGCCCTATGCTGACTGTCTAAAAAAACTCCAGCTATACTCTGTCGTATATCGCCTACTCAGAGGCGACCTTTGATTAACTTACAAGGTCATGTCTAACCCTGAGCTGTTGGACATGCTCCACCTAAAGAAATCCCAATCCCTCAGAGCCACACACCCCAGGGAACTAAACCTCGTTGTCACAATGAACAAGACATGCTGGAGTGATAGGTTCCTGACTAAGAGACTCCCCATACTCTGGAATAGACTGCCCATACATGTCAAGCAGAGCGCCTGTTTGGCTCTCTTCAAAAGGTACCTTGACAATTGGATGGGAGATAGGAAATTCACCCCGGGAATCGCATCAGTCGCCCTAATAGACAGGGGTCCAGGGAAGTAAACATTGTGGGTATAAACAACCAGGGAATTGTTATGGCCAGACTTGTATAGGCCCTAGGGCCGAAAGCCTACTACCAGCCTATGAACCTATGAACCTATTTGCCATTTTGCCTTGTATAATATACCCCAATGTACTACAGCCTCAGATTTCTAAAGTTAAGCTTCCCAAATATGAGTGGTGAAGAGGTGATATATTTCCCACCTGTTTGAAAACCTTCAAATTTACAATTTAGGGCATAATATTTTTGGTTAACTGGCATTCAGTCTTTTCATCTCCAGCATTGATTAGAATAATCTTCAATCAATAAAAATTGTTTCAAACATTCTTTCTTCTTCAGACCTCGTATTTATCTTGTGTTTGATAGTCTCACTTTATGTCTGAGGTTCTCTTTTTCTTGGCAAACTTCTTCCTAATTTAATAAAGCCTTCCAGGTTTATAGATTCATGCTACTTGCTTAATAAATGATTTTCTTAAAAAAAAAACTGATAAGTAGAGAAAAGAAGACAACAGCAGCATTGCAAAGTGCTTTTATACTGTGCTTGTCCACATATGTTGTACTGAAGTGGAGGAAAGGGTGATTGCTCCCAACAGCAGCCGTACATATCCTTCCTCAAAACCTGCTTGGAAATTGCAAGTCCCCAAATGACTTAGCATCTTGCAGGAAGGTCTGTCTCACATAAATAAGTGGTCTCAAAATCTTGGACTGAAATTAAATGCCAAGAAATGTATTATTTTGTTCTTTGGGAGTTCATCTATCCAGGGAACTACCACATTGACAATTGGTCCCTAAGAGATGACTTAGTAGTTTGGGATTTGGAAACATTTGTGGACGGTGACCTATATTTTGACCAACATGTGCCTATTGTTGTAAGAAAGTCTTTCTATATTGCACAGCTTATAAACAAAGGGATTCTATCTAGAGCTGAGCATGTCATTGTTTCCCTTTACTCAGCCCTCATTAGGCCGGTCATTAAATATATTGCCCCATTTGGCATACATCTCACCAGACACATGCAATAACTGGAATGCCCACAGCGATACCTTTCTAAGCCATGTCACTATACTTGGTATCCTACAGACTGCTAAGGAGCGATCTGCACCTGGCATACAAAGCATTCTCTAACCCATTACTGATGGATTTACTGCACATCAGCAAGTAAAATGGCATCATAAACACTCAGTCAAGAAATTTAACCCTCTTTTGCAACATCAGCAGAGTGGTTTAGAGGGACAAGTATATCTCACAGAGGATACTGTTGCTATGAAACAGACACCCCATCTACATAAAACACAGTTAATCGCTGTCCATATTCAAGCACAACTTAGCTGTATGGATGGGAAACATTACCTGAGGAGTGCCCACCTGTACCGCTAATGGACAGACGCAGCTCATAAATGCTTTACCCCATGCATGGTTTTCCTCATATTATCTATAGTATTATCCCAGTTATTCTCATTAGGGGTAATATTAAACTATTGACCATGGTATGGGCAAGGCCAGTCTATAACCAAATGGGATAGGTTATTTTGAGCACAAAAATGGAAACTGGCTAGGTTTAAAATGGCCCACAAGGGCAGTTAGCCTGGTACTTGCCTATAAAAGGGTGGCTTAATGGTAAAGGTGTTTGCCTTACAAACGCAAGGTGCAGGGTTTGAGTCTCGCAAGGAATAATTGGCTAGGCTTACAATGGCCCACAAGGGCAGTTAGCCTAGTACTAACCTATGAACCTATGCTGGTTTAGTTAGAGGATCAATGCTGCCTACAATTTGAAAGAAATGTTACTACTCTTTTCAGATTGTAACCTGACTTACTTTATTTCTTCTTGTAGCATACTAGGTCAGCAACAGCATTAGGAGAGGAAGATGGGAAATCAGTCCAACATTTTACTGGAAGAACATTTCTTGCTATACTCAGATGACAACCTTTCTGGCAAGATCTCTTTCTCATCTTTGAATTAGAACATTACCTTCTGGATGAGAGGCAGATATAATATCAAATAAAACCTAGGAATTCCGACAATGCCTGCGCTTGTTAACTAACTAAGAAAATAATTTATATTCTGATCTGCTCCTCGGTCTTCCACTGTGCCAAGCCAACTACCAATAACTCTTTGTACATAAAAATGATCATTATGCATTTTTTGTTATGCACCTTGTGGATCACTTCCGAATAATCCTTCCTACTGTGCCTAGTAACTCAGTGCTAGTATCTTCAAGAAATTGGAATGAATTATCAAAGTCACTCTGTCATACTGCTTTAAGCATACATCCAGTACAGACAATGCAAAATAACAGAAATCCCACTATATAATATGCAAGAATAGCAAAAACAATTTAGGTTGACCATATACAGAGTATTTAAAATAAGAAATATTATTGCCCACAATGTTTCTGGCTACTGGATTCATGAGGTGGAACATAACAGTCCAAGTTCACAGTCAGGAAAGAAGATATTCTGGAATAATAGCCATAGTAATGTAATCTGGGAATTCCTTATAACTCTACAGAGAAATGCTTCTTAAATTTTCAGTTAAGATAATATACTAATGTTCATAATTTATACACTGATAGTGAGAATATGCATTACTCACTCTTCTTGTATTATTAGACGCTTTTAATAATGTGCAGCAATCACATTTTAAACAGAAGTAAAGCCCACTGTAAAAACTGAATGGTGGCACATATACTACTGTGAAATTGCTTAATTAACAGTGATGCTAGAAAACATTAAAATAAAAGATTACATCAAATGTAGTTCCTCTTTTGTGGTATTTGTGGGTAGCACTTTCTGTAAGAATATCTTTAACTGTAAATTAATGGGAAAGTTCGGATGAAATTAGCTCAATGACTTGTTAGCAGTAGGAAATGTGATACTAATAATTTTATATTTAAACATTCAGAGTATAATTCACAGATGGTAGTTTAGAATGTAAGCACTGACAATGGTCAGTATTTCTTATTTCTGTAAGTGAAGCCTTAAACTTTTAGCTACATTACAACTTACTGAGTGGGAGCTTAAGGTGTGGGAAGGTAATATTGGAACATGTTTATGTATTTTTTGTTGTTGTTATAGGTTCATAGGTAGGTACTAGGCTATCAGCCCTATGGCCTATACAAGCCTAGCCAAAAAGGTACCCTGGCTTTCGACACCCAAGAAAATGATTTTCCTGTGCCCCTGTCAAGCAGAGCCACAGAGGTGATCCCGGGGTGAATTTCCTATTTCCCATCCAATCATCAAGATTTTTCTTGAAGAGTGCTAATGAGGAGCTTTGTTTGATATAGATAGGTAGTTTGTTCCAGAGTATGGAACGTCTCAGGGGTAGGAATCTATCCCTCCAGCATGTTCTGTTTATTGTGGTGACAAGGTTTAGGCCCCTAGAGCATGTAGCTTGGAGGGATTGGGATTTCCTTAAGTGGAGCATGTCCAACAGCTCTGGATTTGACATAGCTTTGTATGTTAGATAGAGATTGCCTCTGAGTAGACAATATGCGATGGAGTAAAGCTGGAGTTTTTTTAGACGGTCTGCGTAGGGCATCTGTTTGAGGCTGGTAATCCTGTTTGTGAGGTATTTCTGTGGCCTTTCCAGTTATTGTAGATGACTTGTGAGGTACATACCAAAAGGGGCGGTCTACTATATAATGGGTCTAATGAGTGATGAGTAGAGGGGAACAATGACCTCTTTTTTCCGGGATGAGAAACCTTTTCTGATGAGGTGTGCCACGTAGAAGGATTTCCTGACTACTGTGGTGATGTGATTATTAAAGGAGAGACTACTGTCCATCTGTGTCCGAAGGTCTCTTATCACACTTTCGGTGTTAAGTAGACTACCACCTATGTGGTAGCTCATGGGTACAAAGTTTTTACCAAAGGGTACTGTATTGTCAGGGTTGGTCAAGCTAGGCCTATGACCTATGCTCAGGGGAGAACAATGATGGCATTTATTCTACATGGTTCATACTGGTACCCCTATGCTTACACTGATGGAAGTTACATTTAAATAATACTATTAAACAAGCTGTATGCCTTAGACCTTTTGTAGAGCAACAGATTGGTGTGACAAATTTGATCATAACACATCTGACGTTTCAACAACATATGGCAGATTTCAGGTATGATGGAATTTAGGTAGTATACATATCTGTGCTCTGGGATTTCATGTTTGCTGAAAATGTGCTATTTGTTGATATGATTACCCGTGAAGAAGGTTTACTTGACCAGTGGAGCAGCTGATGAGGTAAACTGGAACTGAGTAGTTGACAACTGTATACCCATCCTGTGGAAGAAAGGCAGCTAGCCTCACTGGACACCTAGTGGAGGTTGAGTGTAATGCAGGAACACCAGCTGAAACTGACCTTCCATGGATCATTGTGGTTTCTTTCTTAAATTACTTTTTTTTTTTTCTTAGACCAATCCAAATTATAACTTTTCCATTTTGTTAATATAATTGATCTTTTCAGTTTTTATTCACACAACTGTCCTTCCATTTACACCTCAATCCCAGTAGCATTGCAGGGCTGTCAACTGAAAATGTAATCAAAGTACTCACTGCTCAGAGCTGCCTCACATATTATTTCGAGTAAAACAGACTAGGTTCTGTGACATTTCAGCCACTTAGTGTGCAATTGATATGTTAGCCTTTTGGTTGTTGCCTTTAATAACATAATACATATATCTTACAGGTAGTAATTATTATTACCCTACTCTGCTACTTACACTATTAGCCAAAAAAAGGAAAAGGAAATAAAAGGAGAACGACTCTTTAACAAAGGCACATCCTACTGTCCATTTAATCTCTTTTCTATATCATCCTGGCTAAAATCATCAATCCTATGAATTTTACCTTGTGAAACTCTTCAACAGCCACTAAAACTAATATTGCTCTCTGGTGACAGTGTACATTTCCATTAGCTTTATTCTTAAAAAAATAAAAAAACGTATTGGTCCCCCTCTGTCATCTCTCCCCCAAACCCAGAATTTGTTATCACTAAATCATTCCTCTGTTAATTTACCTGCTGCTTTTACAACGATGAGGCATCTGTCTGAAGCCTGGACCATAAAGATTGTCAGTTGTTAACTTAAAAATAATAAAGCATAAATAAAATATGAGAAAAATTGTAAATATCCTCTAACATAACAAACTACAATAATATGAATAATAGAATCATGGCGAAAAAAAGATACATGGGTCCCCCAACAAATTCTCCAAAACTACACTTTGTTCAATGATAACCGACCTTGTAAGAACAAGACTCAATAGATTAAACTGAATATATAAATTACAGATTATAGACTATATTCCCTAGACATAATACATGGAAAACATAATTCTCCCCTTAGAGGTAGCAATTGAACGTAAAAGATAAATATTATCATTGTCATTCGTGGAACAGAGAGACGGAATCATGTTCATGATAACCGACTATCCCATAAGATCTATAAGTCATCGGTTGCATGTCCTGAAATCGTTAACTATGCAAGAGAAAAGTTTTGGTTAATAAGTGAATTAACTATGCGGATACCATCAAACTCGTTAAAGACAACAGGAAAGTTTAGAACAGAAATGAATGTAGAAATATTATCATCTATCTAGAGGCATTAAGCCACTGGATAATACTACAGTAAACAGTTTTATATTACTGTCTCTTCTTCTTAGATCCAGTTTACATCTGTCTTTGTTATATCTCTGGCCTAAAATAATATCATGGAGTCTTGTAGCTCTCATATATGCAGCTCTGGAAAGAAGAGCTGTTAAATATTAAATAATTACTCTATACATATACTAGAAGTTTGAAATTAAGATTTAGGTAGTTTAACTGTTATTATTTATAAAATCAGACTACTGAAATTTGATAGAAAGAAAAAATAAAGCATGCACTATAATATAAGTCATGTATTATTACATTTTGTTTACAGGGTATTTAATTTCATTTATCAATTTCATAAGCTTGGAGCAAATTTGTGATGGCTTGAAGAAATTGTTTGAAATAATTATATAATACTTGACTCAGATATACATTATAAGGGTAATGACCTGTCTGTTCAGAGTTAACTATTTTAGCTAGTTAATATAGCAGAATATATTAAAATATTTTGTACGTTCCCCTGATTACTTGAACTGTCATAGTGGCTAAAAGGTATTAGCTAGATGTACAGAACTAGAACTAACAGCGGGTATTTCAATTTTGTGAAAAGTTATTTTGTCACCTGAGTACACAGATGTCCTCAGTGCTTTCTAGTACCAGAAATATTTGTGCAACACATTAGAAAAATGTGCATACATGTATGATGTCAGTCTTCTGCCCATAACCAATCAATATATTTATTTGCTGACTTACCTATACTGCATATCTATAATCTTGGATCATTAATTAATGGAAATCATAGGAGAGAGAGAGAGAGAGAGAGAGAGGGAGGGAGAGAGAGAGAGAGAGAGATTGAGAGAGAGAGAGAGAGAATGAGA